>NC_060125.1:316777741-317015241 GCF_021461395.2 Schistocerca americana
TTCTTTACCGATGTAACATATACCACATGATAATTCCACTGAAGCTAAAACTCTGCGTACTAGGAAGAGTAAAGGGTTACACCACATTTCAGATGTACAACCGTTTATTGAAAAATAATCTGCTTTTTGACTTAGTCTTTGTCATAAAATGTTTCACTTCACATTTCTAGTATGCATTGTCAGACTTAGAAACTGTTACCATGCAACAATGTTTGAAGTTAAATATCCAATCAAGAACCAAGAGTACTTATTTAAACAGAAATTACGAATGCATTGTTATAGTGAACAGACAACACAGTGTTGTTATTTGTACATTCTTGCTTGTTAGTTACACGATTACGTAACGACTATCAGGCTTACATACTTAGAACATATACTGGTACTGCTAATGAGATTTTAATGCAACATTTTGGTTTACTTTAAAATACATTTTGGATTTAAAATACTTTCTGCGAGATACCAGATGACACAGTGGTTAGTTTATGTGACAGCTACATGATTTTATCACCACGCTACTAATGAGTGACAGTTTACAATGTTGCTTTTGCGGTGTTTCTGTTTCATATCTGCACAGTTTTTCTGAATTATTCTGTAAAGTAAAACATGTTTTAGTAGTAACTTTTGTGGTATAGCTACAATAAGACAGCCTTTTCCGTAGCACAACAATACGTTGCAGCACAGTAATTCATTAATTTTTCTAAGGGGACGTTTCAACAGTAATGCACTTTCTGCCCTACTTTCCTGTTCATAACGAATCCTACTCCCGCTGTACCATTTTCTGCTGATGTTCATAAAGACTTGTCTTCTTTCCATTTCACTTCACTGACTCCTACTATATTTAAATTGAACCTCTGCAGTTCCCTTTTCAGATGTTCTGGCTTCCCTAACAGTCCACTCCTCGATCCGCAGAACGTTATCCTTTCGTTAGTTATTCAATCTTTTCCTCATGGTCACCTCCCACTTGGCAGGTCTGAATGGGTACTATTCCGGAATCTTTTACCAATGGAAAGGTCACCACGACATTTTTCAATTATAGGCCACAGGTCCTGTGAATACACGCTATGTATCCTTAATGCAGTGGTTTCTATTGTTTCTGCACCCTTATGCCATTGATCATTACTGATCCTTCCGCCTTCAGGGCCTCCCCAAGGACAAGAAAGTGCCATGAACCTCTGTCCACTCCTCCACCCTCTTTGAAAAGGCCTTTGTCAGAATGAGGGTGACATTTTATGCCGGAAGTCTTTGGCCATCAGTGCTGATTATCAATCGAAATTTAGTCGGTGGTTTGTTTCGGACCTCGGACCGAGAACGTTTTGATTTCTAATCAAATTTTGGAAATTTGTGCTAAGTTCTATGGGACCAAACCGCTGAGGTCATCGGTCCCTAGGCTTACACTCTACATAATCTAACTTACGCTAAGGACAACACACAAATCCATGCCCAAGGGAGGATTCGAACCTCCGACGAGTGGAGCCGCTCGAATCGTGGCAAGGCGCCCTCAGACCGCGCGATTCTCTAATCAAAGACGCTACGCCTAGACCACAGGTGGTTGCTGAGTGTGTACATTTGCTTTAAACTCGTCAGTGGCACTCTTAACTAATAGCTCGTCGCTTGTGTTTTTTGTCGATTACAATATACCAGCGTAGAAAGGAGAGTAAGTAGCAGTACGTGTGTACTTAGCCCCAGCCGCGTGTCTGCGATAGGCATGGGAAAAACCCATGTGTTAAAACCGATACCGGTATTTTATTTTTGAATAACCTGTATTTTTCGGTAGCTGTTTGATCTTGGTTACACGAGGATTTTAATTTCTTAGTAATAATCGCATAAAAAAAGCAGCATATTAATTTGCCGTAGCAGCAGTGCTACAATATTTGGTTTTCAAATAAAACTTAAAAAAAAAAAGTAAATATTCCATTGCCTTAATATATTGGATTATTACAGAAACTGAGAGTAGCGGTGAGCATTATTTTAATAATAAGGCCTACAGTTGGAGACTGGCATGTGAATTGATACAGCGATGCGGAGAAAATGCCCTAGGAATTGCTTGTGGTGTGCCCTGTTACAGTATGCGTGTACTGCAAGTGTGGAACACTGTCTCCAGATAACGGTTGTGTTGTAAAATGGCAACACACATAGTTGGAGTATTTCATGAATTTCAGAGGCAATGAAATACAACAGCATATGATGAGAAAACATCCTAACTGTCCTTTGGAAGAATTGGGTTGATATACTACAATTTTGCTGGCATACTATAAACCTAGGATAGTAACCGAAACCTTAATTTTGGGTTGCTTCAAGATGAAGGACTGATACCATTCTAAAGTGACGATGCAATGAACTCATCAGCTTATGATCTTTTGCTCTCGCTGTCCCCACGACCATCTCCTTCACCTTTTCAATCATTGCTAGACACAGTGACACCCATTGCTGCCGTAGTCGTAACTTCATATAGATCGTGATCTCCTTCTCCTTCACCTTCATTAGAGCTTGTCAACCTTTGTTCCAAGTTTATGTTTGTTACTGGAAGAAATAGCAATACAAAACCAAAAACTGGTTATTTAAAAAACAGTCTGTTTTCAGAGGTTTTAACAATCTGGTTACACTGGAGACAAAAAGAACCGGTGTAACCAAAAACCGGTTGTTTCAACGATAAAACCGCCATCCTCACTGCGAGGAGGGAGAGGTGGTCGCTGCCCGTTTAAAACAAAAGTGCGGCAGCTGGTGGATGGATATACGGCAGGACAGAGACATGGGGCTAGCAGCGCATCTTCCCTGATGTCGGACGAACCATTTCCTGGACGATTAAATGAAAATTCTCGGCCTAAGTCGCTCTTAACTGAGCTGTAAGTTACGTGACTGCTCATGTATGGTCGTTTGCAAGAGAGTTCTTTAGACTATTACAAGTTGGATTTGTTCCACCGTAATTTAAACTGATGAGGATTTGTTTCTGGGAAAATATTGTGACTGTGTTCAGACCTGCATATTCTACCCATGCCCCTAGCCAAGATCTGACATTCATTTCATCCATTATAGAATGTTTACCCCAGTGCAACAGTGTATACATTCGAATGCTGGCAAGCAACTAGTTGTTACCTTTATTTGACTCTTTTATGGCAGTGCCTCCAACAGTCAGTTCCCGAATTCATGCTCTGCTTTAATTATCTTTTAGTGTCAGTTGTTCAGAACGCTGGTAAAGTTTTGTTGTCTGTTTTACTTCCGCAGCTCCGCAGTGTGTATTGTGAGCTGCAATTGTCGTTCTGTTTCTTTTCTTATGCCGTAGTAAGCCGACTACTCCGTGATTACTTGTCTGTGTTTGAGCTGGCTCCTATTAACGATTGGATGAGCGTGCACGATGCAAGCGACAGGCGCCACTTCGATGCTTCATACGGAAGCCAGTTAATTCACCTATTTGGATCATGTGTTTGTTGTTATTAAATTTTCTCAGTGCGTAACAGATGTATGTCCTGTTAAGGGTATCAGAAGGTTGTTTATTTTTTAAATCATTTGTAAGTAACGCTTTCAGAGTCCTAAATTTATCTAATAAATTAAGTCTTATGTAAATTTATACTGAGTATTGAAAGAGTCACTAAATTCCATTTGAGTTAAGACAGGCTAGGTTTTCTTAATTCTTCCTCCTGTTTTAGCTGAATCCTTCTATCTCAGTTAATATTAAGGCAGTAATAACTAAGGTCAATACAATGATCTGGTGATTTAGTTATTATTAACGAAGAGTTGATTTAATATAAGAGTTGCACTTGTCTCAAATTTCCTTAAAAACAGAGATTCGAAACGAAACGATTCTGGGAAATAAATGTCTTACCATTTCACAAAATTATTTCTTTCCTAGATAACCACACATTGCCACTTCAATGTTCGTGCCTTTGCTAACTAATAACTATTTCATAGTAATACTGCTGTAAATTTATTAAACAAAAATAAAACCATTTAGTTTGTATTGGGTGAGATTTTCATGTTTTCCGTTTGATGTGTGGCTACAGAATCGAACTTTCCTAGAAAACGTTATGTACTTAAGTCTATAGTTTCAATTTTTATTTTATCTACTGGCTACCGGTTACGGTACTAAGGACCATCGTCAGGCCATCCCCTACTGTGCAGTCGAGATGCTCATTTCCGAAGGAGGTGTGTCACACACATTTTCTAGGTATCACTCTTCCTCTCATGTAGTAAACTGGTAACTGTGTTACTTAATTTTATCCTTACGCCATCCACAATCTTATAAAAAAAGCATCAGACAGCATAAGTCAGAGAATATTTCTATTTCACTCTGTCTGTGCTACACTACAACAGCGAGATCTTGGACTCGAAGACTGTGCACTCCTGTACAACGTTCTTAGACTCGTCATATTCGCAGACCTACAGCATGGAGGAAGAAAACTACTGCATTACTGATATAACTGCCGCGCTTTGATTCCTAATGTATGCATCCCCCAAAAGTGGATTCATCTCGCTCTGTTTCTCAACTATAACGTGAATTTTCGCATGGTTAATTCGGAAACGGTTACCGATCATCACGTGTTCTGATGTAACAAAATGCGAGAACCAAAGCACATCATTATAAATGATAAGTCCAAATACAGAATGAAACAAGAAACGGGCACTATTTTACATAACTTCAACGCAATGGCGGTTATCAGTCATATGAATAAAACCACAATATTTGCTACTTGCTGCAAGATTACCATTATGTCGAAATTTACTGGTCACATGTACCCAAATGACATACACAAAACAAGAATGTGAATCACTTCTGCTACGTGTGAGAGTCCAGGAAGAGAGAGGGGCAGGAGTGTTTTGGGCTCAACAGCAACCACTCGAAAAATGCGCGCCCAACGCTCTCTACTTGGCCCGCCCCAGCCAATACTCCGGTGTTGCCATAGGAGACACCTGTCGATATGTGTTTCTCCGGTTTCGGCTCAATGAGAACACAATCCAGATAAATAACGTACGCGCGCGTGCTGAAAAGTAGTGCCTAAAGCTTTTTGAATGAGACACGCTTTATTAACCTTCTACATGATTGCTCCTTACGTCTGGAACTTTGCAGCCCTCTGCCGCTAGAAGGCTCTGAATTTTAGCGTGTAACATTGCAGTGTGAAACGTAACAATGTAGGTTCTTGATAAACAGTGTGCTGTAATGGAGCTCAGATTCCAAGAGTTCATACACACATGAACCATTCAGCTTGACAATGTCACACCACACCCAACGCTGTGACATCTGCAAGAATCCGATTCCTTGGGTTTACTGTCATCGGTCATCCTCCATAGAATCCCGTCTTGGCACCATACGTTTTTCTTCTGTTTCTTAAACTTAAAGAACGCCTTCGATGACTTCACTTTGATAATCAAGATGCGGTGCAAGCATAGGTGACTTCGTGGCTCGGTCAACGAAGTCCATCATTATACAGTACGGTATCAACAAAGTGATCTCTCATTAGGAGACACGTGATCCTCACCAAGATGACTACCGCTGGGAAATAAAAATGAAGACTTGACTAATAAAGATGTAAAATGTCAGAACGTTTGTTTCATTCAAAAATTTTTGACAGTTTTCACATAAAAATTCCGAGGCATTACTTTTCAGCACGCCCTGGTAGAGCAGGTCCATAAATAAATGCACGAACTGAAAACTCCTCTTTCGAGGAACGTTATTCGCAACAACAGCCTATACATGTCTGTGACAAGTATGGAATTTACAAAATCAAAACGTAGGCTACAGATCGGAATGTTGGACTGTCAAAGTCTGAGATTCATTTGGCAACAGAGCAATAGTTATACAGTCTATGGTTCTCTTCGTGGAAGAATAATGTATGAAGATGAGGTCGATGGCCAATATCCAAGATCTCGTCGTCCCCAATGCAGAGGTCAAGTAATAGTAATTTTGGTGACAGACACTTATGGCTCGCTCGATCGGCAGTGGCTGGCAAAGAGCACGGCGTCATTTGTAGCAAGGATTTCAAACAAGGCTTTGCGTGTCCTTTGAGCAACTGGCCTAGGGGTAGCTTTGTGCCTCCCTAAGTAACCAGGTCAAGTAGAGATGCTAAAGGAGCTATTTTCAATCAAGTGTACCGTTGAATAAAATAGGTTCACAGGGCCGTCAACCTATAGTGGTGCTCGCGCTGCCACCTGCTGACCTAGTCAACGTGTATGTTGAGGTTCTGTCGTCTGCCGATGTAGCCCTTTCTGGGTTACGCCACTCTCATACCATAGGTGTGAGAAGCGTTGCAGTTCTGCTGGGCGAGGGACGCTTTTGCCGCATCCTTCCGACCTCTTTATGAGGTGAGTATGGTGACAATCTCCTATACTTCGGTAGCATGAACCCCTTGTGGAACTGGCATCCCCGTAGACTGCCAGTGATGCCCGTTCGCGCGGTAAGTGGGAGAAGAGAAGGGCTGACGTACTTGGAATTGGGGGACCACGGTCTCACTGCAAAAGCTGCAAGTCGATGTTGTACCTGGAACTGGAACGTATGAACTCCGAGTTTGCTACAAATGATAATGAACATCCTCTGATAATGAGGCATGAGTGTTTGCTTGCGCACGTTTTGATTTGGTTGGAAGCATCTGGATATGGGGTGCAATTTCACTTCTTCTATTTCCAGAGCCAAGAACGTGATGACCACATGTGACATCCGGTGTTGGCAGCATCAAGAAACGGAAGCGTCCGAGATTTCAAGCAGCCTCGTCCCTATTTCCTGATCCCATAGTGAGTTTGATATGGGCAGACGTGGAGTGTCGGCAAGATTTGCAGCAGCCAAGGACCCCAACATATAGGACATAAACGGCAAAAAATTTTGTTAAACCAACTAGACAGGAGATGTGAGGTTCAAAATACACTCCTGGAAATTGAAATAAGAACACCGTGAATTCATTGTCCCAGGAAGGGGAAACTTTATTGACACATTCCTGGGGTCAGATACATCACATGATCACACTGACAGAACCACAGGCACATAGACACAGGCAACAGAGCATGCACAATGACGGCACTAGTACAGTGTATAGCCACCTTTCGCAGCAATGCAGGCTGCTATTCTCCCATGGAGACGATCGTAGAGATGCTGGATGTAGTCCTGTGGAACGGCTTGCCATGCCGTTTCCACCTGGCGCCTCAGTTGGACCAGCGTTCGTGCTGGACGTGCAGACCGCGTGAGACGACGCTTCATCCAGTCCCAAACATGCTCAATGGGGGACAGATCCGGAGATCTTGCTGGCCAGGGTAGTTGACTTACACCTTCTAGAGCACGTTGGGTGGCACGGGATACATGCGGACGTGCATTGTCCTGTTGGAACAGCAAGTTCCCTTGCCGGTCTAGGAATGGTAGAACGATGGGTTCGATGACGGTTTGGATGTACCGTGCACTATTCAGTGTCCCCTCGACAATCACCAGTGGTGTACGGCCAGTGTAGGAGATCGCTCCCCACACCATGATGCCGGGTGTTGGCCCTGTGTGCCTCGGTCGTATGCAGTCCTGATTGTGGCGCTCACCTGCACGGCGCCAAACACGCATACGACCATCATTGGCACCAAGGCAGAAGCGACTCTCATCGCTGAAGACGACACGTCTCCATTCGTCCCTCCATTCACGCCTGTCGCGACACCACTGGAGGCGGGCTGCACGATGTTGGGGCGTGAGCGGAAGACGGCATAGCGGTGTGCGGGACCGTAGCCCAGCTTCATGGAGATGGTTGCGAATGGTCCTCGCCGATACCCCAGGAGCAACAGTGTCCCTAATTTGCTGGGAAGTGGCGGTGCGGTCCCCTACGGCACTGCGTAGGATCCTACGGTCTTGGCGTGCATCCGTGCGTCGCTGCGGTCCGGTCCCAGGTCGACGGGCACCACTGCCGACAACATCGATGTACTGTGGAGACCTCACGCCCCACGTGTTGAGCAATTCGGCGGTACGTCCACCCGGCCTCCCGCATGCCCACTATACGCCCTCGCTCAAAGTCCGTCAACTGCACATACGGTTCACGTCCACGCTGTCGCGGCATGCTACCAGTGTTAAAGACTGCGATGGAGCTCCGTATGCCACGGCAAACTGGCTGAGACTGACGGCGGCGGTGCACAAATGCTGCGCAGCTAGCGCCATTCGACGGCCAACACCGCGGTTCCTGGTGTGTCCGCTGTGCCGTGCGTGTGATCACTGCTTGTACAGCCCCCTCGCAGTGTCCGGAGCAAGTATGGTGGGTCTGACACACCGGTGTCAATGTGTTCTTTTTTCCATTTCCAGGAGTGTAGTTCCAATCACTCTACGCACTATGGGACTTAACATCTGAGGTCATCAGTCCCCTAGACTTAGAACTACTTAAACCTAACTAACCTAAGGACATCACACAAATCCATGCCCGATGCAGGATTAGAACCTGCGACTGTAGCCGCAGCGCGGTTCCGGACTGAAGCGCCTAGAACCGAATGGCCACAGCAGCCGGTGAGATATGAGGGGGTAAGCAGTTATACAAGGTGATTTTTTTCCGCCTTGTACAAACTATATGGATTGATCGATGAGAGGAAGCGGAACAAAAAATGTATAATGATCTTACATCATGAAATGTAGGGTTTCCGTGATAGAGACCATTTATTCAGTCATAGTTTGTTACAGAAGCTGCAGACTAATACGCGATATAGCATGCAGCCACAATTACAGTATTTGTTGAAGATGGTTTCCCTGTACCTCAACGTAAGCGTGTTCGCACCATAGGATGTTCTGTCTCACTTGTTCACATCGGCCAGCCTATACCCCAACAGTGTCAAAGACAGCATAAATACGCTGCTCTAGTGTCTTCACACTTGGGATGGGCTCTGAATACATAATACTTTTTTAGAAGGCCCCATAACCAAAAACCGCAGCGGCTGAGATTCGGTGAACGAGTATACCATCATACCATGCAGCTGGATTCCCTTGTCTGACTCGTAGACCAGTGAAGAAATTATTGAGATATGATTGGACGTTAACAGTGAAGTGGGTTGGGCAGCATCACGTTTTTTTTTTTTTTTTTTAGTCCTCAGTCATCTGACTGCTTTGATGACTAGCACTTGCTGGATGTATTTCAGTCTCTGCCCTTTCTACAATTTTTGCCCTCAGCAGCTCCTCTCGTACCATAGAACTCCTTCCCTGTTGTCTTCACAGATGCCTTATCATCCTGTTCCTTCTCCTTGTCAATGTTTTCCACATACTCCTGTCCTCTCCTGTTCAGCGTGGTACCCCCATATTCCTCACCTTATGGGTTCACCTAAACCTCAACTCTCGTCTGTAGCACTACATCTGAAAAGCTTCGATTCTCTTTTGTTCCTGTTTTCCCACAGTGCATGTTCCACTGTCATAATACGCTGTCCTCCTAAAGGACATTCTCAGATATTTCTTTCTCAAATTGAGACCTATGTTTGATGCTAATAGCTTCTCTTCGCCAAGAATTAAGTTTATGCCAGTGGTATTCCGCTTTTGATGTCGTCGTTGCTCCGTCCGTCAATAGTTGTTTTTCTGCCTAGGTAGTAGAGTTCTTTAACGTCGTCTACATCATGACCACCAATCATGATGTTAAGTTTCTCGCTGTTATCATTCCTGCTACTTTTCATTAATTTCGTATTTCTTGGATTTATTCTCAATCCATATTCTTTATTCATTAGACTGTGCATTACATTTAGCATTCATGTAATTCTTCTTCTCTTTCACTCAGGATAGCAATGTCATCAGCGAATCATATTATGATGTCCTTTAATTTCACTCTTGAATCTTTCATTTATTTACATCACTGTTTTTTCGATGTACAGATTGGACAGTAGGAAAGAAAGACTTCGTCTCTGTCTTACATCCTTTTTAATCCGCGCACTTCTTTCTTGATTGGCGACAATTATTATTCCCTCTAGGCTCTTGTGCGTACTGTATATCACCTGTCTCTCCCTAAACTTTACTCCACTTTCCTCAGAATTTCAAACATCTTGAACGCCATTTTACACAGTCGAGCGCTTTTTCCCCGTCAACAAATCCAATGGACGTGCCTTGATTTTTCTGAAGTCATACTTCCACTACCAACCGCAACGTCAGAATTGACTATCTGGTGCCTTTACCTTTCCTAAAGCTAGGCAGATCGGCATCTAACAGATCCTCAATTTGGTTTTATTTTCTTCTGTATATTATTCTTATCAGCAACTTGGATCCATCATTTGTTAAGCTGATTGTGCGACAATTCTCATACTTGTCAGGTCCTCCAGTCTTCGGAATTGTGTGGATCATATTTCCCTGAAAGTCTGATGGTACGTCCTCTGACTCATACATTCTACACACTAACGTGAATACTCGCTTTGTTGCCACTCCCACCAACGATTACAGAAAATCTGATGGAACGTTATCTATCCATTGCTCCTTATTTCATCATAAGTTCTCCGAAGCTGATTTAAATTATGATTCTGATACTGGATCCCCTATATCTTCAAAAGCGATTCCTGTTCCTTCTTCTATCACGTAAGACATATCTTCTCCCTCAGGCAGAAACTGCAGGAGCCTGTCAAAAGTTAACCTTCTGGGCCCAGCGCACATAAATATTTGTGAAAGCACGGGAAACGGAAAGAGATTGTGCTTGAAGTGTAGAGGTGGGTCCAGTAGCCGGGATGTAAGATTTTGACTCCCAGAAGGCATAAGTGTGCACCAGAACGGTAGAGGTAAGTATGGGAGCAATTGAGATTGGTCAGTATTGTGCCCAGTGGGTGTGGGAACTTATGGGAGAGGAAATGATTGTGCCGAGAGGGCGTTGTGGACTGCGGGAGCGATTATTTCTTTGTTGAGAATGAATTATTGGGAACCAGAAACGCTGGTGCACAAAGTCACTACCAAACTCTTTGCAACATGGGTGTCAAACACGTACACACACTGTACACCTGGCCTGAAGAACATGCCTGAAAGCTCACGTTCACAAAGAAATATCTTGTTACCACTTGCCATGGACTGAAACTTGACGCTGTAGACGATGGAGACACTGCAACCCGATAAATCTTTACCACCAACTAACATGGGACGAAACTTGGAGGTGACACTGGAGCCGCCGGAGGTGCTGGTCCCCTGTAAATCCTCGTCACCAACTGACATGACTTGCGCCAGTTGAGCCGTAATGAGAACACAGTCAAGGAAAATTATGTAGAACAGTTTTATTAAACCTCAAGTGAATGCACCTATATAAAAAGTGCGTCAAACACTGTCTTGTACCACTTCGTTGTTGTTTTGCATTTGCAAGCAGGTACCTATTGCTTAATCATTGTTTCGGTTATCAATGTGATAAGCTGAGTTTTCATACGTCGAAGTGAGCAGCAGTAATATAAAACAAACTGTGGTGTCACCGCCAGACACCACACTTGCTAGATGGTAGCTTTAAATCGGCCGCGGTCCATTAGTACATGTCGGACCCGCGTGTCCCCACTGTCAGGGATCGCAGACCGAGCGCCACCACAAGGCAGGTCTCGAGATACGGACTAGCACTCGCCCCAGTTGTACTGACGACGTAGCTAGCGACTACACTGACGAAGCCTCGCTCCTTTGCCGAGCAGATAGTTAGAATAGCCTTCAGCTAAGTCCATGGCTACGACCTAGCAAGGCGGCATTAGCCTTACATAGCTTGTATCTAAAGAGTCTCACTTGTATCGTCAAGAGCGATGTATACAAATGGTTCAAATGGCTCTGAGCACTATGGGACTCAACTGCTGAGGTCATTAGTCCCCTAGAACTTAGAACTAGTTAAACCTAACTAACCTAAGGACATCACAAACATCCATGCCCGAGGCAGGATTCGAACCTGCGACCGTAGCGGTCTTGCGGTTCCAGACTGCAGCGCCTTTACGATGTATACAACAAGGATGGATTAATGTTAAGTATTCCAGAAGCTACGTACTTTTCTTTATAGCATTCATTACGTATCCTGTTACAGACCTATCTCTTGCCTGCGTGAACTAAACGCGTGCCTTTCGGCTACTTCCGTGGCGTGGCTGTCTTGCTACGCCACAACACAAACAACTTAAATTTAGTAGGGAACGTAGAAAATCTGAATGCGGAAATGCAAAGGCCCAGTCTAGATATGGTAGGGGCCAGTTGTCAGTTATGTGAAATGGGAAGAAGACAAGGATTCCTGGTCAGATGAGTATAGGGTAAGGACAACAGCAACAGAAAATGGTATAACGCTAATAGGATTCCTTATGAGTAGAAATGAAGGGCAAAGAGTGTGTTACATCGAACAGTTCAGTCATAGGACTATTCTTGTGAGAATCGGCAGCAAACCAAAACCTACAGCGATAGCTAAAATATACATGCCGATGTCACAAGCTGAAGATGAAGAGATAGAGAAATTATATGAAGATATTGCAAGGGTAATACAGTACATAAAGGGAGATGAAAATCTAACAGTCATAGTGGGCTGGAATGCAGTTGAAGTGGAAGGAGTAGAGGAAAAGGTTACAGGCAATATGGATTTGGGACAAGGAATGAAAGAAGAGAAAGATTAATTGAGATCTATAATAAATTTCAGGTAGTAATAACGAATACTCTGTTCATGAAACACAAGAGAAGGAGGTTTACATGGAAAACATAGGGTGATGCGCGAAGATTTCAGTTAGATTGCATCAGTTAGATTGCGGGTGCAGTCAGTGCCTTGCCCTAAGCCCGTTGGAAATTGGCTTAGAGCAGCGTTGGGTAGACCTCAATACCCAAGTCTGTGATTCTACGGAAACTATTGCGACCACGTAGGCCACGTAAGTAAACAGGTACTCGAGTCCAGTGACCACTGGCTGCGTTTGCACTGCTACCTGCTGGCCTAGTCAATGCGCATTATTTACGAGCTGACGTAACCCCTTCATCGATACACCGCTCGCACAACACAGTTGTGAGAGGGGTTGCAGGTCTGCCGGACAAGTGGCCCATACACCACTCCCGCCTTTCCTGAGTGGAAACATGTACCACTACTACAGAATAATTTTATAATTGCGGCTTTCCTTTTGTTAATGTATTCGTTAAATAATCCCACACTTCTCAAGGTTGTCTCTCTTCATGGGGTGTATAGAAAACGACTGGCGGAAGGATGAGTACAAACTTGTGTAAGGTGATGGGATGGAGCATTGTCTCGATGGGGAAAAAGTTCTGAAACACATAATCTTATAACATGTACTTATTGCCATTTGTTATTTTATATTGGAAACCTACAACAGATGTGTGTTACTCACAGGTGATGCGAAATAATAATAATAATAATACCAAGATCTCACTACGAGTGATGCGAAATAATAATAATACCAACAGTCCATAGCTCGTGGTCTTGCGGTAGCGTTCTCGCTTCCCGCGCTCGGGGTCCCGGGTTCGATTCCCGGTGGAGTCAGGGATTTTTCCTGCCTCTTGATCACTGGGTGTTGTAGTGTCGTCTTCATCATCATTTATCCCGATTACGGTCGGAGGAAGGCAATGGCAAACCACCTCCACTAGGACCTTGCGTAGTACAGCGGGGCGGGTATCCTGCATCGTCCCCTACGCTCCTCGGAGTATGGGACCTCATCATCATCACCAATAGCTTGCTACTTTTTTAGATATGAGCATTCGGTCAGTGGCTTACCGCTCAGCAGCAAATGCCTCAGTCGAGCTTTTACATCGCCAGCTTAAAATGTCTGATATGTGCTACGAATCGCAGCGCTTCACTGATATTCCATCTATTTTTCTTCTACGATTAGGAAAGACTTTCACGGCCCAGCAACAGAACTCATCTACGGCTAACGAATGTTGCTACCCAAGGACGGTGTCCAAATACCTCGATGTCGGCCGGAGGACATATCCTAACGTACCATCGTCCTTTACCCTGTGAATTCATTGCAAATACGCTTAACATCATCAATTAGGGGCCAGACTATGTTGACTATGTTCAGCAATTACATTCAAATATCATACACGTAGACATTTCATTATCACAGTTTTTCTTTTTTCTCTCTTTTTTTTCGCAGTCACCAGTCTTACGACTAGAGGGATGAGACCTACCACGAATTCCTCTCCTGTGCCAACCTGCTCATCACAGGATAGCTATTGGAGCCTACTTGTCTATTATTTGTTGTTAGATCTATTCCAGTCTCTGTCTTCCTATACAGTTTTTTTTTTTTTTTTTTTTTTTTTTTTTTTTTTTTTTTGCCCTATGCAGCTCCCTCTAGTATCATGTACGTCATTCATTGACGTCTTACAAATGTCCTATCATCCTGTCCCATCTCCTTGTCAGTATTTTCCATATATTTCTTTCCTGGCCGATTCTGCGCAGTATCTCCTCATTCCTTACCTGATCAGTCTACCTTCTATCCAACGTTCCTCTGTAGCACCGCATCTCAAATGCTCCGATTCACTTCTGCTCCGGTTTTGGCACAGTCCATGTGCACTACCATCCAATGCTGTGCTCCAAACGTACATTCTCAAAAATTTCTTTCTCAAATTAAAACCTATATTTGATACTAGTGGACTCTTCTTGGCCAAGAAAGCCCTTTTTGTAGTGCTAATTTCCTTTTTATGCCTTCCTTGCTTCGTCCATCGTGACTTATTTCGTTGCCTAGGTAGCAGAATTATTTAAGTTCTTCTACTTCGTGATCGTCAATTCTGATCTAAAGTTTCTCGCTGTTCTCATTTCTTCCGCTTATCATTACTTTCTTCTTTCTTCGATTTACACTCATTCCATATTCTGTACTCATTGGACTGATCATTCCATTCACGGATCCTGTAAATCATCTTCACATTCAGTGAGGATACCAACGTCCTCGGTGATTCTTGTCACTGATATAATTTCACCATGAATTTTAATCTTACTTTAGAACCTTTCTCTTATTTCTCTTTGAACAATAGGGCCAAAAGTCTACATTCTTTCTCACACTCTTTTTTCTAGATCTTCCACTCTTATTTGACCCTCTAGCTGTTGTACATATTGTACATTACCCGTTTTATTCTATAGTTTACCCACAGTTTTGATTTTTGTCAGAACTTAGAACACCTTACACCATTTGACATTGTCGAACGCTTCTTCCAATTCGACAGATCTTACGTATATGTCTTGATTTATCTCCAGTCTTTCTTCCATTAGTAACTGTAATGTCAGAACCGAGACTCACATGACTTCGTCTTTCGTAAAGCCAAGCTCATCGTCATCTAATAGATCCTCAGTTCTCATTTCGATTCTTCTGTAAATTATTCTTGTCAGCAAGTTGAATGTAGGAGGTGTTTAGCTGATCGTGCGAAGTACTCAACCTTTTTGGCTCTTGCAGTCCTCGAATTTGTGTACATGAGGTTTCCCCAAAGTCAGATCACATATTGCCAGACTTATACATTCTGCACACCAGACGGAATAGTCGCTTTGTTGCCACGTCTCCCAAGGGTTTTAGAAATTCTGATGGAATATTATCCTTGCATTCCGTCTTCAGGCCACAAATGGCACATCGGCATTATCCGACCGCCGTGTCACCCTCAGAGGGGATACGGATAAGAGGGGTGTGTGGTCAGCACACTACTCTTCCGGTCGTTATAATAGTTTCCTATTAGTGGAACAGCTACTATTCGGTACAGTAGCTCCTCAGTTGGCATCAAGAGGCTAAGTACACCCCGAAAAATGGCAACAGCGGATGACAGCCCGGATAGTCACCCATCCAAGTGCGAGCCGCGCCCGACAGCGCTTAACTTCGGTGATCTGATGGGAACCGGTGTATCCACTGCGGCAAGGCCGTTGCGATATTATCCATCCCTTCTCCTTTATTTGATATTAAGTCTTCCTAAGCTCTTTAAAGTTCTGATTCTTATATTGAGTACCCATCTCTTTTGTACTGACTCCTTTCTCTTCTTCTATCACATAAACAAACTAGTCTTCCCTGTCATAGAGGCCTTTAATGTATTCGTCCGATCCGTCTGCTCTCTCTCTCCTGCATTTAACGATGGAATTGGAATTACGCTCTTAACGTTACCATCATTCACTCAATGGTTCTTCTGAAGTTTCTATGTGCTGCTTCAATTTCTTCACATTTTTGATGCAGCCATGTCACCTTAGTTTCCCTGCACCTCCGACTTATTTGATTCCACAGGGATTTGTATTTCTGAATTTCCCTGAACGTTTTTGTACTTCCTTCTTTTATCATACTTAAGTGTTCTTACGTTACCCTTGGTTTCTTCACAGTTACCGTCCCTGTACCTATATTTTTCTTTGCAGCTTCTGTGTTTGCCCTTGTTAGACAGGTCCATTTGTCTTCAACTGGACTGCCTACTGAGCTATTCGTTATCCCAGTATACACAGGGTGAGTCACCTAACATTACCGCTGGATATATTTCGTATACCACATCAAATACTGACAAACCGATTCCACAGACCGAACGTGAGGAGAGGGGCTAGTGTAATTGGTTAATACAAACCATAAAAAAATGCACGGAAGTATGTTTTTTAACACAAACCTACGTTTTTTTAAAATGGAACCCCGTTAGATTTGTTAGCACATCTGAACATACAAACAAATACGTAATCAGCGCCGTTTGTTGCATTGTAAAATGTTAATTACATCCGGAGATATTGTAATCTAAAGTTGACGCTTGAGTACCACTCCTCCGCTGTTCGATCGTGTGTATCGGAGAGCACCAAATTACGTAGGGATCCAATGGGAACGGTGATGGACTTTAGGTACAGAAGAGACTGGAACAGCACATTACGTCCACATGCTAACACCTTTTTATAGTTTTTCACTGACGCACATGTACATTACCATGACGGGTGAGGTACACGTACACACGTGGTTTCCGTTTTCAATTACGGAGTGGAATAGAGTGTGTCCCGACATGTCAGGCCAATAGATGTTCAATGTGGTGGCCATCATTTGCTGCACACAACTGCAATATCTGGCGTAATGAATGTCGTACAAGCCGCAGTACATCTGGTGTAATGTCGCCGCAGGCTGCCACAATACGTTGTTTCATATCCTCTGGAGTTGTAGGCACATCACGGTACACATTCTCCTTTAACGTACCCCACAGAAAGAAGTCCAGAGGTGTAAGATCAGGAGAACGGGCTGGCAAATTTATGCGTCCTCCACGTACTGCGAAACGCCCGTCGAACATCCTGTCAAGGGTCAGCCTAGTGTTAATTGCCGAATGTGCAGGTGCACCATCATGCTGATACCACATACGTCGACGCGCTTCCAGTGGGACATTTTCGAGCAAAGTTCTGTAGAAACGCGATGTATGTTGCAGCTGTTTGGACCCCTGCAATGAAGTGAGGACCAATGAGGTGGTCGCCAACGATTCCGCACCATACATTTACAGTCCACGGTCGCTGTCGCTCTACCTGTTTGAGCCAGCGAGGATTGTCCACGGACCAGTAATGCATGTTCCGTAGATTCACAGCCCCGTGGTTTGTGAAACCCGCTTCATCGGTAAACAGGTAGAACTGCAACGCATTCTCTGTTAATGCCCATTGACAGAATTGCACTCGATGATTAAAGTCATCACCATGTAATTGCTGATGTAGCGACACATGAAGCGGGTGAAAGCGGTGACGATGCAGTATGCACATGACACTACTTTGACTCAGTCCACCGGCTCTCGCAATGTCCCGTGTACTCATGTGTGGGTTCATAGCAACAGCAGCTAACACACCAACTGCACCCGCTTCTCCTGTGACGGGCCTGTTACGGACCCGTATGCGTGCTACGACCATAACTGTTGCATACAGTTGCCGGTAGATGTTTTGCAATGTGCGGCACGTTGGATGCTCTCTGTCCGGGTACCGATCTGCATAAACCCTGCAGGCTTTAGCTGCATTTCGTCGACACTCGCCATAGATGAGTATCATCTCCGCCATTTCAGAGTTCGAATACACCATGGTCACAGTTCCTACGACACTACACTATCACAGACGTCTGGTAACACGGTGTACTACAGTTGGTCTGCGTGCGGAGACGAATGCAGAATAACAATAGCAGCAAGCGCTACATGCGGACACTGCGACAGCTAGACCAAACCACAACAGTGCACTACAGCCACACTCGTAAACACGGTCGTCATCGTAAACATGTCCCTGCAGATGCTGCTCGCCGACCGTAGCCCGTGTTTATTACAACACGCAACTGAATGTCAAAAAAAAAATGGTTCAAATGGCTCTGAGCACTATGGGACTCAACTGCTGAGGTCATTAGTCCCCTAGAACTTAGAACTAGTTAAACCTAAGGACAACACAAACATCCATGCCCGAGGCAGGATTCGAACCTGCGACCGTAGCGGTCTTGCGGTTCCAGACTGCAGCGCCTTTAACCGCACGGCCACTTCGGCCGGCGCAACTGAATGTCGGAGGTTTCAAGCGTCAACTGTAGGTTACAATATCTTCGGATGTAATTAACATTTTACAATGCAACAAACGGCACAGATTACGTATTTGTTTATATATTCAGATGTGCTAACAAAACTAACGTGGTTACATAAAAAAACGTAGGTTTGTGTTAAAAAACATACTTCCGTGCCGGCCGAAGTGGCCGTGCGGTTAAAGGCGCTGCAGTCTGGAACCGCAAGACCGCTACGGTCGCAGGTTCGAATCCTGCCTCGGGCATGGATGTTTGTGATGTCCTTAGGTTAGTTAGGTTTAACTAGTTCTAAGTTCTAGGGGACTAATGACCTCAGCAGTTGAGTCCCATAGTGCTCAGAGCCATTTGAACCATACTTCCGTGCATTTCTGTATGGTTTGTATTAAACAATTACACTAGCCCCTCTCCTCACGTTCGGTCTGTGGAATCGGTTCGTCAGTATTTGATGTGGTTTACGAAATATATCCAGCTGTAACGTTAGGTGACTCACACTGTATATCCTCAGAGAACTTGAAGTGTACCTGTTCATTCCTTAGTACTTCCATATCCCATTTCTTTGTGGATTGACTCTTCCTGACTAGTCTCTTAAACTTCAGGTTACTTTTCATGACTACTAAGTTGTGATCTGCGTCTATATCTGCTCCTGGGTACGGCTTACAATCCAGTCTGGTTTCGGAATCTCCAAGCGGCGTATTCGCTGTTACTGCTTGAAGCCGTTTCCCCACTTGAGTTAGTCTTGTGGTGTCATTCCTACCATCAAGCCCATATTCCCCAACCACCACATTTCAGTCCCACATGACCATCAGATTTTCGTCTTCTTTTACGAACTGAGTTATCTGTTCATTATCGTAATATATTTTCTGTCTCTTTTCACTTTCTGCTTGTGACGTCGGCACGTGTACGTGATCTGTTGTTGTCATTGGTGTTTTGCTGTCTATTGAGGAGAACAACCCAATCACTGAACTGTTCACAGTAACTCACTCTCTGACCTACGTTGCTACTCATTACAAATCCTACTCCCGTGATACTATACTCATATACTCTGCTGCTGTTGATGTTACCCTATTGTCGTATGACGAGATTTTCTAGCTTCCTTGCCACATTTAGCCTTGTGACACTCCACGTCCTAATCTGTAAAACGCCACCACTTCATTGGTTATTCAGTCTTTTCCTAATTGTCACCTCCGAGAGATCCGAATCTGGAACTAGTATGGAATCTTTCGCCAATGAAGACACTTTTTCCAGTTACAGGCCAGATGTCCTGTCTTTAATGCAGTCACTTCCATTGTCTTCTCAATCCTGAAGCCGTTGATCAATGCGGATTTTTCCGCCTTTTAGCGCAGTTTTCCACCCCAAGGGCACGCGAGTGCCCTGACCTGAAACCCTGTCAGCTCTTGCGCTCTCTTCGACAAGGCTGTTGGCAGAATGTGGGTGACTTCTTATGCCGGAAGTCTTCAGCCACATTTGTAGATGACTTTCATTCAAAATAAACAGTAGTGGCGTTCGAATCGGTGCCCGAACGTTTTGATTACTAGTCAAGGACACTACCCTAGACCACGTTGTTAAACCAGATTTAACAGCCACTCTAATATTGACAGAGTACGCTCTTAAAAAAATTAGCGATTAACCACATTTAATACCGTTATAGAAACTAAATTCTTCCGTTTTTTTTCAGTTTCATACCACATTTTTTATCTTTGTTCGCCCTTAAGCAAACGGAAATGTTAACCACACATAATAACTCACAACTCACAACATTTTTGGAATTCTGTGACCATTATAAAATACGTGCAGTAGCTCGTAAAGCTGAAAACTACATTTAAAAAATGCGAAAGTCGTCTACATGTGAACACTGCTTGAAATGTGTACACATTTAACAGACTGACTGGCAGCCCACTCCTAAACAACACTGGTCTTATAAATAAGCTCACCAATCAAAACATTACCATGTCCGAAAGAACAGATACCATTGGTGATCTTGCAGCTCTCGAAGAATGAAACTACAATGGAATCCAGACCTTTAGCTGCTTACAGGCGTTGATAAATATCAACGGGTACAGCTGAAAATGGATGCCGTGATCGGAGCTCGAGCCCGCGATCTCTTGCTTTCATGACAGATGCTCTAACCGGCCGAGCCACCGAGGACACAGAGGATAGTGCGACTGCAGGGACTTATCTCTGGCACGCTCCCCGTGAGACCCACATTCCCAACTTACTGTCCACACGCGACATTTGTAGTACCCCTCCCCACTATGGAGACAGTCAATCTACCGATTCCTGTAAGAGTTCGGGCAATGTGCGTGCATCCTCACTGAAGAAGATCATTGGCCGGTAAGCCTTATCCATATGAAGAGGGTATCTGTTCTCATCATATAGATAAGACTTACCGGCCAGTTATCTTCTTCAGTGCAGATGCACTCACATTGCCCGAACCCTTGCGGGAATCGGTAGATTGACTGTCGCCAGTAATGAGTATAGTGGGCAGGGGTACTACAAATGTCGTGTGTGGACAGTAAGACCGTGTCCTACGTGAGCGACAAAAGCGAGCGACTTCTGGATACGAGACACTCCAACGACAAGCAGCAACATCGGGCTTAAACCTTGGGTGTCCTACATGCGAGCGACCATGTAGCGCTACAAGATGGCTTAAGAGCCAACCAGTTGTTTCCATAAAACGGCGTCCCTAGCCTACAGAATACTGTAGGTGGAGAGTAAGGCTACAGAATTAGGTTTACTTAAGAAAATAAAGTGAAATGGAATGCTGTGCATGAAATTTACAGAGGGAGGAATCTCCATGGAGAACTTCATGAGTATCGTCAACTACGAAGATCACCAGACAAGTTCTTCGAATACACGTGAATGAGCAGAGGAGCATTCGAATATCTTATCAATAAATTAAATACGAATGTCTTTTTACGTGATCGAGAACATTCAACAGCAATAAACGCGGAAGAATGAGTACTACATGAATAACTACGCTAAATACAAAGATAAGTACATAGTATTCATACCAACATACGAAACTAGCTTTGATGTAGGGGTAGTGATTACAGTTCGTGATCATGTGTGAGTGAAAGGGCGTGGGTTCGATTACGGACCATTTTTATACTTTTACTGATTCGGTTACAATTCTATAAACTAAGTTTTGTGTGTACTGTTTACACTGCATCGCTAAGTATATTTGTAGGGTTTTGCCAAAGAACTTGATCTTCACACCTATCCCAGTATATCACACACATTTAATTCCTAATAAATTAAATGAACCATGAAATGTTACAGATATTTGATGTTGCGAATGTAATTCATCAGTAGTCAAAGTTAAAGCCAAGCGTTTCAATTACTCTAAGGAGTCTGTAAATGTAAAGCTTACAACATTTTTGAAAAGAAAGTCAAACGTTTTGTGTAATTATTTGTCTAAGAGTATGAAATAAAAAATATTAGTGAAACGGGAGCGTTTCTCTGGTCTACTTACTTCTTTTACACAAATCATTTCATAAAATATTTGACTAATTTCTTTAATTTTTTAATTTCAAGTTTTATTCAGAAAGCATGACCTTACTGACTCCTCGTTTGCCTTCCTAACGTACTTGTTTCGAAGAAAGCCTTTTTGACATTCAAATACCTCACCAATGTATCTTTTTATGTGCAAAATAGCTAGGTCTTGAACTGATGAAATTTTTGACACTTCATTTACATAGCTTGGCAGCAGCTTTTCGTGAAATATTTCAATTGTACCTCAGCTTATTAATTAAGTTTTCGTTAATTACCCTGATTATTTTCAAGCAGTTAAATATTTTCTTGTCAAACTAGACTTCCATGCTGGTCACTTTGATACCCCATTTACCTCTTTCTCTCGCTATGTTAGGCTACGAAAATTCAGACAAAACTTCATGGTGTAATTTATAGGGAGTCTTGTTCTCGCTCTGCTCACGCGTTTACAAAAACATCTCGAGTTTTAATCATATAATAAAATTGTCCTCTCAGCGTGCTGTCACTTCCCAACTTCGTCGTTTCGATATCTGGAACCTTTTATGAGATACGACGATTTTTATGACCACTTGATTCCCGAAGCGCAGAGATATCATTCCGGTCTCAACCTTAAATACAATTTAGATATATTGGTTATATTTCATACGCAATAATGTATGGCCTTAAATGAACTATACGGAAAGTCTACACAATATGTTTTTACTACTACAAATTCATAAAAATTTCGTGCAGCCATATACTCAATTTCGTGCAGCACACTAACAATGTCGAATAACGCAAATAAATTCAGACCTCGATCGTTTAAAGATATCAAACTACAGGTTGCGGAAGAATCAATTTTTTTCATCGAATTGTTTTCTTAAAATCGGATGTTAAGTAATTCATAGCTGCCGTCGAGTCCGCTCCACTGCTTTGCCGAGAAAACAAGTGGCTGTCGCTTTCTGTCGCGCGTGCTGCAGCGACAATATTCAAACACGTTTGAATTCAAACGTCGCCACCTGCAGCTGGAGACAGGCAGTACACAGATGTCGCTCACGTAGGACACTTCCGTAACTACACCTGCGGTTGTGTTTTGTCGCTTGAAACTGTCGCGCGCAGTCGCTCGCTTCTGTCGCTCACGTAGGACATGGCCTAATTTGGGAATGTGGGTCTCACGGGGAGCGTGCCATAGATAAGTCGCTGCAGTCGCAGTATTCTCTGCGTCCTCGGTGGCTCAGACGGATAGAGCGTATGGCAGTTGGCATTTAGCCGTGACACGGCTCGGAAGCTTGGCGTGCTGAGCAGCACTGCGCATGTGTTTGTTTACTCTCTGCGTGAGGCACTGCGTTTGCTGTTGTGATTTAGAGCTCTCACTAGATATGGCGTTCTCTTACCTCCAGGCGACGGTGAAACACGTTCGACGATTCCTACGTGCGTGTAAACCTTATGAAATCAAACTGTTTCTGAGATGACATGCATGTCGTTCCCCACGAGCTGACAGGAATACATATGTCCATCACTTCCAATACAGTCTATCTCTATATGAAGAACCTAGTCCGACCTTCCACCAACGGCTACCGCTTTCGCTACACTGACGGTAACGTAAGCGCGGTAACCGTGTACTATGCGGGTGTGGGTGTGCGCACAGTGCTCATATTCGAACTGCCGTTCGACGTCCTGGTAGCGGTCGTTACTAACGTGTTTCGGGCGTATGGAGCGGTCCTAAGCTACACGGAAGAAAAGTCGAACACCTTTGAATCTTATCTCGTGCTCAACGGCGTGCGGCAGGTACCCATCGAACTTCGCAAACACGTTCCATCTTACTTGTTCGTCGGAGGTTGCCGAGCCATCATTATTTATGACGGACAACCACTGATGTGTGCCGGCTGTGGACAGGAAGGGTAGGTCAGATCCAACTGCCTCCAGCGCTGCCTTGTCCGGGTGCCACACGCGGAACCAGTACAGGCAGCTGTGCCAACTGCAATAACGCTTACTGACTTGGAAGCTGTGCAGCCGGTGTGCACAGATGCTGCGCCCATGCTGCAGTCGAATGCGCCTGCGAGCTCAGCCGCCGACGGTGCCGCGACGAGGGTGCCGCAAAGAGTTGCCCTTGCAAGACACAACGCCCACACCATCACCATCACCACCATCACCATCACCACCGTCCTCGTACCAGAGGCGTAGGTTCCAGACGTCGGCCACGTGGCCGAATGTACTAACCACAGCCCTTCGACATGCGGATGGGGAAACAACGGTCGACGAAGCATCATAAGAAACACCGCCTCTCGATGGAAGATGATTGTCTGGGCGGAGACAGGGAGCGCACTGCCGACGCCGTCTCTGACGCATTGTTGCCAATTGAATTTACCAGCACCATGCCCAAGTCAGGCATCTGACACCCCAGACAGGTTTTTGGCCTCACCCAGCCTCACCCAGTCCATGACTGAAGACCCTTAGGACAAAGATCAGGTGATATAGACCAATGCCCATTACGACGTGCTGTCACCGACCCCTTTACTGCTCAGTGCGAGATTCTTTTTTCTTTTTTTGCTTTTATTTCCCTGAAATATTTGACTGGGCTCCTGAAATGGGGGCAGAAGACGCGCCAGACATCCTTGCCACTCCTGGGACTGGCGCCCCCTTGGGGAGAGCCTAACACCTAAGGAAGAGCCGCATTAAAGATACCTGCCGTAAGCATGGATTGCTCAGCGACCCCATTATCACCGAGAGGAAGCTATTTGCCACTACACACTCCGCATTTGGATGACCCAATCTTACCGTGTGGGCATAATTAACGTCAACAGCAAATGCTCCGTCACCAAAACACGCATGTTCCATGATATGCTCTGGGCAGCGAACCTGGATATCACCTTCCTTCAAAAAGTCCATCCAGAGCTGCAATTGGACATTTATGGATACACAGCGTACAGCTTACTTACATACAGGATTTGTATCCATTGGATTACGATGAGGAATAATTTTACTTATAGCATTGTGGAACTGTCATCCGATTACGCGACGGCGTCAAGGCATCGGAAGTTACATATCTGCCATCTGCACGAGGTGTTGCCATCACAGTGGGAGCAGTCCGT
This sequence comes from Schistocerca americana, assembly GCF_021461395.2. Classification (NCBI taxonomy): domain Eukaryota; kingdom Metazoa; phylum Arthropoda; class Insecta; order Orthoptera; family Acrididae; genus Schistocerca; species Schistocerca americana. Next base: position 316,802,641 of record NC_060125.1, read on the forward strand.
ATTGTCAATGTTTACGCGCCCTCCGGTTCATCCCGTCACAGAGAAAAGGTCACCTTTTATTACGACGAAATTGCCCCTCTCCTCAATGGGAATACGGAACATTACGTCATAGGAAGCGTCTTGGATCAAACAGACCAAACACGCCACTACTATACATGCTCGGCTCTATGGGCACTCGTGCGAGATCTGAAACTGCACGACACATGGCGTCTCCTTCACGGGGACCGCCGTGGCTATACATATTTCACCGACCACTCTGCTAGTCGCCTCGACCGGGTGTACGTCTCCCGAGGACTTTGCGCCGCAACAAGGGACGCGGAACTGTGTCCGACAGCCTTCACCGACTATTTGACATACATCTGCTCGGTCACTCTCCCCCGACAGCTCACGAACCGCAGCTGTGGGCCATGGAGGCTGAACGTTTCCTACCTGTATGTGCACGCATGTCGGCGGGAGATCGTTGCTACATGGGACCACTGCCTCCGGAGTTTGCTTGCACATCCTTCCACCTTACATTGGTGGCTCCCCCGCGCCAAGCCGGCCCTCCAACGGACACTCATGGGATATGGCCGTGAGAGAGCGTGTTTGCGTCGGGCGACGTCGGAATTTTATATCACTGCGCTGTGGAGAATTAATGACCCAGACGCCATCACGTGAACGACAGACAGCGGTTAATCGTCTGTCTCACCGCGGAAAAGCATGACAGAGCCCGAGTCCGGGCGAGGGTGCAGGATACCATCCCAACCGAAATGGCGTTCGTATGCCGCGTTATCAGAGGGAGACGCCACCGCAAGCGCCACCTTATAACATCAGTAGAGACAGTAGAGCAGTGGTTGCCAAACTGCGGACCGCAGGCCGCATGCGGCCCAGATCACGTTTTCGTGCAGCCCACGACCCTCCTCGGCTTCACACGGGTAACATTAGTTGTCTACTTGTCTGGCGCAGCAGTGTTTTGTTTACGGAAATTGCGTACAGTTGTGTTTAAAGTCGGGGAAGTAATTAGGTAACTGAAAACCATCCACCTCTTTGATTTAATGCGTCACTTGCTGGTGTTATTTATTTATTTATTTATTTTATTTATCTATTGCCAAATTATAGACCTGTTACCCGATGTTTTAAACACGTCGTACATCTTACAAGTTTCGTTTTTCAGCTTTTTACAGTTTTCTTTTCTTTTGTTTTACCTATAACATTTACAAAGAATGATACTTTTCAAAATAATAATAATTTAAGGTTGTAATATAAATAAAATGTTGTTGTTTTTTTAAGAAGAATATAAAAATAACATAGGATACAGGAGATATTTGTTAGTACCATCACCGAATGTGACTGACGGCGAATACCTCGTAATGGTTTCTTCGAGCCGTTGACCGCCAGTCACACACACGCCGGTATTCCGCAGCCCTAAAGGCGTGAACGGCCTGCTAGCCAACAATGTACATCAAACGCGCCGCGTACCCACGGCCGCTCGTTTGTCGGCGGCGGACTTGTCCCGCAGCCGCCTCATTGTTAGCATTGTCGTGTCACTGCGTCAGTCGTGAACTAAGTTTCGGTGCCCCTGAGAGTTCGTTGCGAATTAAGTGTACTTGGTGATAATATTATTAGTGGAATAAATAATGTCTGATGTACCCTCAAGAACAGTGACTAACAGGAAAATATGTGAAAAGAAAAGAAGTTTCCAAGAAATATGGGAAGAAGAGTTTTGCTTTGGAGAGTTTTGCTTGGACACAAAGAAGGTGCTGCTACCTGCTTAATATACCGGGATACGACTGTGGGACTGAAGAGGTACAATTCATTTACAGCAGCTTTTCCTGAGAATTCAAATGAAATAAAGGAAAAAATTGCTCATCTAAAATCTACTATTCGTCCTTAACAAAACATTACGTTAGCAGCAGCTGGGAAAAGTGAGACTGTCACAAGAGCATCACACCAAGTATGTAATATTGTGGCAAAAAAAATGAAAGCTTTCACTGATGATGAATTAGTGAAGCAATGTATAATGACTGTTTCTGAAACTTCGTTTCAAAATTTCTCAAACAGTAAACAAATATCAGCAGAAATAAATAAGCTCACTCTTTCAGAATCTACATGTCGACATCGTATAGAAGATATTTCAAAATATATGTTTGAGGCAGTAATTAATAAAGTCAAACTGTGCAAATACTTCAGTCTTGCATGTGATTCCAGTACAGATTTAGCTTCGATGGCTCAGTTTTCATTATTTGTGCGTTACTGGATAAATGATGGTGTAATAGACGAAGATTTTTTAGCAATTACAACCATGAAACGTGACACAAAAGGATGTGGTTTTGTGGATGTAGTTAGAGAATCTGAAAAAAAAAGACTTATCTAAGAGCAAATTAATATCAGTCTGTAAAGAGGGTTCGATAGCACTGATTGAGGAGGAATGCAATATGCCAGATTTACTCTCCATTCACTGCTTACTGCACAAAGAAAGTTTGGGATGTCAAATTTCAAATACCAAATTGAAGAATGTCATGCAGACGGTTATAAGCGTTATAAATTACATTCGTCCGGTGAACTTAATCACCGAACATTTTAAGAACTTCTGCAGGAATTGCAAGCTTGCTACAGTGATGTTCTCCTAAATACTGCTGTCAGATGGCTAAGCAAAGGAAAAGTGATGGAACGATTAGTCAATTTGAAATTTGAAATTATTTTATTCTTACAACAAAGTGGCAAAAATTATCCTGAACTTGATGATGATGAATGGTGGATACATTCAGCTTTTTTGACCGATATTATACAGAAATTCAACACACTTAACTTGGAATTACAAGGACCAAACAAGATAATTTGGCTAATGACTAACAAAATATTTGCATTTGAAGCCAAACTGCAATTGTATATAAATGAACTCGAAGTAAAACATCTGTCTAATTTTTCAACTGTTGCTACGCTCCGATCAGGCTTAACTATTGCTGAAACTATTTACCAAAACATGAAAGAATATTTGGAAGCCTATTTGGAAGAAATAAAAAACAGATTAGCAGATGTTAGAAATATTCGAAGCTGTTTTATAACCGTAGAGAACCCTTGGCATGTTGGACATGATGATCTCAAATTATTCTACCAATGTGGATTTCCCGAAAGTAATTTCCTAAACGAAATAATCGAGCTTCAGCATGACACACAACTTAAAGTTCTGTTTATGGAACGTTGTCAAACACAACAGTACACTGAATTTTGGATATGTGTGCCCAACAATCATAAAAATTTCCGAGACTGTGCGCAGTTCATTTTAACACTATTTCCTTCAACTTACCTTTGTGAAGCTTCTTCTTAAAAAATGAAGTACGTGAAAAATAAATATAGTAATCTGTTGTCCAGTCATTTAGAACACGCAGTGAGGATTGCATGCAGCCCAAAGACGCAGATATAGACGACTTACCAAAAAAGTTCAACATCACGAGTCACATTAATGAAAAACTATATATTTGTATTTACGTCTGTTTTGCAATTACAATGAATAAAAACCATATGCAATAAGAGACCCGTAGCTTTCTTATATAGCCTGTTGCATGTGCAGTGCATCTGCCCTTTTCTTATTTTTTTAAATTTCTTATTTATTTCTACATTTTTGGGAAGTTTGAGATTAATGGAATTATAATAAAGTTTTTGTGGTCTTTTGAATAATGTAATATAATATTTTAAGAATACGTCTATATCATCTTGCATAAAAGTACTTTAAAATAAATTTCAGGAACTGATTCCAGATTTGTTTTTGGTAGCGGCTCAAAATTGCTAACCCTTCCACCCCTTCACCCTCCATATGCTCCTGCCTAGCTACATGAATACTGTAAGATTATACAAGTCATGTGAATTTTATTTTAGCCGAGATAATTAAACTGGAATGAATTAGTCAGATGCACTGTATGCGTTTTTCCAGTTTATTGAAATTTGATCAGCAGCATTTTATGCAGTTTTCAACATTCGTAAACATGGTGACAGTCATTCTGTGAAAGTATTTGAATGGCACATGTCATCATTGACTCATGCTATCACAACGATTATTCCAGTCGATCGCAACACTCGACTCCCCTGAACATTGACTAAAAATGTAATTGTTGAGAACGTGGCACAACTACACATATGCCTCCTACGAATATATCACTCATAATCTAATAGTTGACAAACCGGCGGACGGGTATTTAAAAATGTTCTTTTCTGTATTGCAGAATTTCAGTGTCATAAACATGGTTTATTATTGTCAGCAACTGCACAGCAATGTTATTTAGCGAAGGAATCGCATACATCCAACAGTCGCGAGTGGTTTGTTTCCGAAAGTACTATTTCGTTTTATCAGGTGATAATGTTTACAGTTTCTGAAGAACGATAAATGATATATATCCAAATCCGGTAAACAATAAATGGTTTGCAGCTGTCGGCTGTACCTGTCTCCTTCATCAAATGAAAAAATATACTGCAAGAACTGTTAAGTAGGAGCGCGTAAAGTTGTTCTGTCACCTTTACAGGTGCCACTTCGTACAGGGGCAGATAGATTTCTCGTTGCGGTGGGAGGCGACGTAATAATGGAAATGTTTTCTTGTTTGTTTCTCAGTGCTGACAACAAATGGGCGCGTGCGCCTCATACCTATTATCTGCTATTGTATCAGTCTTAAATGAAAGTGCGTTGGATTCATGAATATGCATTACAGAGACAGTCATACGCGGTACATATTTGTTAAAAGAAATAATTAGTCATTAGCTCTTAAAAATGTGTGTGTGTGTGTGTGTTTGCGTGCGTGTGTGTGTGTGTGTGTGTGTGTGTGTGTGTGTGTGTGTGTGTTTGTTTGTGTTTGTGTGTGTATGTGTGTGTGTGTGTGTGTGTGTGTTTATTCTCCACTTCTCCTAAACCTTCGGGTCGATTTCAACCACACTGATACACATATTATTTTCAATCTGTAAAGAAATATTGTGGCGTAAGCAAAGGCAACTACTGGGGTGGGGGATGGTAATGTGGGGGGAGAAGGGGGTAGGACGACATGGACGCATACAGGAGGAGTGCGAAATGGACGGACAAAGGGGTGAAGAGACGTTGAGTGAGGGGAAAGTCGAGATGAACGACAGAGAGTGAGGGAAGGAAGAGAAAGAATAACATAATATTGGAATAAATACATATATACCCATTTCCAGGTAACTCATCAAGTATGAAATAAGATTAAGGCTGTTGTAGTGCAGTGAAGTGAGTTCAAGAAAAATGACTTTCAGAACATGTAGAAAACAGCTGTGATCGTGTCTCATGTTACATAATACATTTTAGTATAAGTCCATTTGCTGTTATTAACCATCTGTTCACAAAAACAACACAGCAACATTTCGTTGCGCGATTACAGTGAGGGTGGCAACACTCTGAAACAGAGAACATTCTACACGTAGGGGTCCGAATGGTATCGACTCTAACGATAAGTGCTAGAAAGTCAGTGGAAAACCTCTCGCTTCTTTACTATTGGAGGTTCCTAACACACCATTTACGTGGTTTGCCAGTTAATAAAAAGACCTGGACATTTGTGGCCCGATGTGCCGCATCATATTGTAAGTTTTGGCCCTTGGGCAAAAAAGTTTTCACGACCACTGCAGTAGAGGGTGAACGCGTCGACTCGCGGTGTGCCGTGGCTGCGGCATTCGTCCAGCATCACAGGACGTTTTACGCCGAGGAACCACAGACTGTTTGCGAGTATGAAGCCATCCTGTGCGGTCTGCCTGATCCTAGAGTAGAGGCCCAGGACGACGCCCTGCTGGTGCCCATAACTGCTGAAGACCTGACAGCGGCCTTAGCACGCGGCGCGCCGAACAAATCACCAGGCCCAGACAGCTTACCGAATTCTACCGCGCCTTCTATCACCTGATGGGCGCTCACTGGATTCCGGACCTCCTCCGCGACGATTTTACCGTCCCCATAGATTTCCTCGACGGTATTATGATACCAGTCCCCAAACCGAGCAGTTCTCACAGTTGTCAAGTCTATCGACCTTTAAGCTCTTTTTACCGGTATCCTCCGCACACGTCCTTAGACCACCATTGGACACATGATCCATTATGACCAGTCATGTTTAGGAGGTGACAGCAACATCCACAGGGCACTTGGCGCCTAGCGCGACGTCGCGGTGCTGGCAGCGGCCTTCCGCCTCCGAGGAGCCCTTGTTGCCGTCGACTTTCATCATGCCTGTGATCGTATGGACTACAGTTCCCTTCGCGCCGTGCTCGAATGCATGGGCATCTCGCAGGTGTCAGGCGCTTAATCGACGGGGCGCGCTCCCAGATCACGGTCAACGGCCACCAGACTGAACACATCACTCTTGGGTGGTCGGTGCGACAGGGATGTCCTTTATCAGGAGTCTTTTCGCGGCGACCCTCGAACCGGCACTGCATGGCCTTTGTCAACGACTGGAAATCATCTGCATTCGAGACGTGACCTTCCGATATGCTGTTTGCGGTGACGACGTGGTGCTCTTGGTACTGTCGGGTGAAGAAATCCAAGGGACGCTCAGTCGTTGTGTCACTACGGAGCTGTATCAGGCAGCGTCGTCAACATCCGCAAGATGACGTACTTGGATGTCGGGAGAGGTCTTCTCTACCCGACAGCGATCCCCTTCCAAAAGGTTCGCTCACAGAAGGCATTGTGGGTGCAGTTCTCCAGTACAGTTTGCCAGACTGTGACAGCAACATATCGCCGCCTACTATAAAGGACACGGGCGCTGCTCTGTGATTGCAGATTCCGCAATATGGATACGATTCTCCGAACGCGTTATGTTAACACTTATCTTGCGTCGAAACGTAATTATTTTGCACACGTTCTGCCCATTACCGTCACCGTGGCCCACAGTTTCAAGGGGCGTGCGGACAATTAGTGAGTGCAGGCCATATAGTGAACGTTCGCTACACTGCTTTAATGAGGCATCCACTGGCATGGGGCCTGGGGTTGACTCACGTCCACAATCGCGTGCGGCAATATACCTACTGACTATGCGGCTCGTATGGACCGCGGCCAACAACTGTTTGAAGGGGACGCTGCTGCAGATCGTCACGCCGCGATATCTTCGTCCAGGCAAATGAGCCACACGCCAGCGCCTCCATCTCTTCCACCTCACTGACGACCCTTTGTATCCGCACTGTGTATTCGTCGATACGGATGCGCACATGTGCTGTGTGCTGTGTGCTGTGCTATGTGCTATGACAGGCAGCTGCTGGGGTCTTGTACAACGTATGCTGGCGTTCTTGTTGCGACGACAGCCAGAATCTATCACGCCGGACGAACTCCTCCACCCAGATACCGTTTACTCTCCAACTACAGAACGAACGCCGTCAACTGGCTGAAGGGTATTTTGCTGTATTACATTTTGCAAGCCGCGCCCGCAAGCGCTCTGGACTTGTGAGTACGACTGACGACGACTCATGTGGCGTTCCGCCACCATGCACTGTACCGCACACGACTATCAAATTACTTAGACGCATTATTCTAGGATGCTCGTGCCCATTGGGGCGTTACGAATACTAGAAGGCACACTCACAAAAGATTCACGGCACACGATTGATCCTCTGAGAAAACGGTTTAGAGGGAGTACCCCTTGCATTCAGTTTATTCATTTTACGAAGACGACTCGGAAGCTTTTGATGGCGTTTGTGGGATCCAGTTAAAAGAATTGAAAATCCAAAATTATATATATATATATATATATATATATATATATATATATATATATATATATATATATAAATGTATTTGATCCAATAAAGTTCTCTTGATCCTGTCGAGCATTGACCCCAGGTCTTGGAAGACGACCCCTGCTCTCTTTGCCCACGACCCTTCTCTCAGGTCATTGAAAAAAAAGGTGAGACGATGCAATGCCATAGGGAACGGTATGCAGACTCGCCCATGTTCGGGTCGCGTTCGCACAAAACTCTTCTTTCTTTTCAATTAAAGCATCAAATTATATCCAGTTTATGCCTCCATAATGCGGTATCTTGTGAATTTCTTTCTGTTACTATAACCTATATTTAAACATTAAGACATAACAAGAATTTCGTACAGACAAACCTAAATGTCCACTTTGTTTCATCAACGAGACAAATAAAGCCAACAGAAAACAACAGTGGATACAGTTATATCATTTATATTAAAAAAAAAACCTCGGATAGAGCGTCTGCTATGTAAGCGGGAGAACCTGTATTCGAGTCCTGGTTGGGGAACACATTTTCAACTGTCCCCGTTGATATTTATCAACACCTGTAAGCAGGTAAAGGTCTGGTTTCCACTGTAATTTCAGTCAAATCATTGGCCAGTCCAGTGAGCAGTGCAAAGATGAATCGTTAAGCATCACAAATGGCTAAGCGAACAAGTCACATATTGAACCGAGAGCAGTCACTGAGACATTTAATTTTTAAGATAACACTGTGCGTAAAAACGTCTAAGTGTAACGACATGACAGATTGACACAAAGGGCAATCGTGTTTGGCCTTTCCCATGGCCATACGGCGTGTGAAGTTTTTAAATTCGACGGTATTTCGCGACGAATTGTTCAACGTGTATACAACCAGTGGTTCAACACACGTGGCCACGACAGACGACGTCAGAATTGTGGTTGGAATAAGATGCACATTGAGAGGGACCAGGTACACATATCATGCCTTGGGAATCAAAATCACTTCTAGATCCAAGAGGAATTGCCGCGAGAAGTGAATAAAGGTAGATCTCCACCTGTTAGTGTGAGGAAATTGCGTCGGGAACCGCACAGAATGAATATTTGCCATGTCATTTTGCAACAGTCCATTGCTCACACAGGCATCGGGCTGGAAGAATATCTGACTGATTTTCTGAAGAGATCGGCAGCCTATTAAATATGGGTTGCGGAATCACCTGACTTGTACCCATAAGAAAATCCGTAAAACACCGACATCAGTATCCCCGCAGTTTGGTGGAACTGTTCTCTCAAAACCTTAGGGTTTGGCTTAAACCGGTATGTAACGTTACTGAACAACCTTGTGGACACACTTCTTAACTGAATCCAGGCGGTTATCAAGTCAGGGAGGTGACGTAGACGGTATTAAATGTGGCTTGAAATGATTTCTCTAGGGGTGAATAATTGTTTATCCTATTAGCTTATATGACGATACACTCACACAAGTTAGCCATACTAATTATGCCTTCACTACACTGACTACTCTGTACAGATTGCATCAAGGAAATTATTTTTACCAACACACAATAGTGCCAACTTCATTAAAAGGTTCTTAAGAGAAGTTACCTCTGTTAGCAGGTTTAACTAATTTTTGAGAGGAAGAAAGTTCTTAGGAAGCCTCTACGAAACTGGGACATAGTGACGAATTCAAAATTGTCTTACAGTCGGGTGAATGCAATAATTATGTCTGTTGGGACATTACACTGAAACTAACGTTGGAGATGCGAAATGGAAGGTAGAACTGAAATTAACAATCCATAAACCCTGAATAGGGCTTTCTTCTCGATGAAAGATTGCTATTCCTCAGTTATTCATTAAGCTGAATATTATAATCCTCTTTTGATATGGTAACTCACATTTTCGTTTTCCTTTTTTCACTGCGACCGTCTCTAGCCTGTGTACTAAGTGTCCCGGCATTATTACGCACTGAGAGACGCAGCGCGAGGGTAGGGAAGTGTTACAGTGATGGAATATTTATTTCCCGTAGAGCGCTGCGCGAAAGCGTTAATTGCCTCGTAGTAACAACAGCATTACCGGGGGAAACACGTCCGGATTTGCATACAGATGAGAGTGTGACGACTCGCCGGCCCGCCACGCTGTGTTGGTTCTCCAGCCCCACGCCACCGCCGCCGCCGCCGACGCCACCCCCCCTGCACTTGCACAGCGGGGCAGACGAGTCGACTCCCATTGTTTGTCCACAGCCGCCGTTGCCTACGCAGAACCGAACGCATCAAATGAAGCGGGCTAAGCAACGTTCAGATAAATCAATAGAATGAAGCACTCCAATGTATCCATTCTCACTGCGAGCAGTTCCGCGAAATGGTTCGCTCTGAACAGTTTCTCGGTGTTTCCTGGTAACCTCTGCCTGATTAAACGAATTTAAGGCTTTCCAGCCTGGTTCGCTTTACAGAAATCTGTTTTCTAATGAAAGGTCTTTAGTGCCCTTTGCCCATAAACGTTTTATGCCTTGCAATGAACCTCTCTGACGTCAGTTACCGTTTCCTGAGCTCTAGCGTCACAAGGCTTCTTCAGGTCATGGTAGTGCTTCGACAACTGCTACTAGGAGTGCCTCTTCAGAATTTCCATATTATGCCTTCACTTGTACACCAAACGTTCGGTCATTCGATTCAACTTTATGCACCTTCGTTCTTATCCCCTTATAATTACCCTCTCCTAGCACAATTATAAATATAAGACTATTACGAGAGTAGCAGTGGTTGTAATTTACTTTCGAAAGCTGATACTCAATGCGATAGTAACACCCGCCGTATCTGGTGGCGGTAGGTATTAGATAAATTTCCTATTTGTTGTAGGTTTTAAACTGAATAACCTGAATCTTTAAAATTGACACGTGCAGAAGTTTCATCGAACAACAAAGTAAAATTCTATGAATATCGAACTCTGAAATTGTAGCCTCAAAGGAAACATAACAAAGTCTTGCCCTTTATATTTTACGTTGATCACTTTTCTGGATTATAATCTTTTTCCGATCCTAAATAATACAGTAATGTGGAAATGTAAACAACTGACGCATATACTTAAAAGCAATTATCTACGCCTTTTATTCACTGTAAGCTTGCATTACCTTAACATGAAAAGTGTGTATGTATGCTCACAATGATAAACTGTTGCCATGAACCTTTTTTCAATGCGTATTTTATCTGTTCGACTAAAAAGTTCTAACGTTGATGTAAGACCAAGGCAAAATCGACGGAGAAGTGACGCTCTTAAAGTGGCTTTTAATACGCAACCAGTCACATTAATACGACCACCGACTGTGTTACACATCAACCCGCTATAACCACTCACAGACGACAGATGGCAACACTAGCAGTGGAGGGTATGTAAAGAGTGCTGGCGGGAATGGAGCGATTTATCTGACGTGCAAAACGATTTGATCAATGAATTTCTGGTTACCGGTGGAAGCATTTTCGAAACGGCTGAGTTTGCAAACTGTTTACTTGCTCCCGTGTATGGCGAAGTGGCACAATCCAAAATCGTCGCTAAGCCAACAGAGGTGACACGGATGAACGACGTCTGCGGAGATGTGCACTGGTGTGTAGATTTGCATTTATTGAACATCTGACGTGCCAAATCATCGATCGGGCTACCAATAAACCGTCACTGCGCGATAGCGATGGAAACGTTACCGATGATGGTGCAACTAAAGCGGAGTTACTGAATATAGTTTTCCGTAATTCATTCACGAAAGAAAACGAAGTGAATATTCCAGAATTCGAAACGAGAACAGCAGTTAGCATGAGTGATGTAAAAGTAGATATCTTAGGTGTTGCGAAACAAGTCAAATCACTTAAGAAAAGGAAGTCTTCCAGTCCATATTGTATGCCAATCCGATTTCTTTCAGAGTATGCAGACACAAAGGAAATAGGAGTAATCCATTGAATTACAGACCCATATAACTGACCTAAATTTGCAGTGGGATTTTGGAGCATATACATTACTCGAAAATTATGAATCACCTTGAAGAAATGACTTATTGATACATAACCAACACGGATTCAGAAAATATCGTCCTTGTGCAACTTTATTCCCATGATGTAATGATTCCTGTCGGCAAGGGATCTCAGATAGATTCCATATTCCTAGATTTCCAGAAGGCTTTTGATACCCTTCCTCTCAAGCGACTATTAATCAAATTGCGTGCATATGGAGCATCGTCTCAGTTGTATGACTGGATTTGTGATTTTCTCTCAGAGGGGTCATAGTTCGTAGTGACAGACGGTAACTCATCGAGTAGAACAGAAGTGAAAAGGTAGTGTCATAGGCCCTCTGCTGTTCGTGATTGACATAAATGATCTAGGTGATAATCTGAGCAGCCCCCTTTGATTGTTTGTAGATGACGCAGTAATGTACCGTCTAGTAAAATCATCAGGCGATCAATTCCAATTACAAAATTATCTAGAGAGAATTTCTGTATGGTGCGAAAAGTGGCAATTGGCACTAAACAAAGGAAAGTGCGAAGTCATCCTCATGGGTACTAAAAGAAATCCAATAAATTTTGGGTATACGATAAATCGCACAAATCTAAGGGCTGTCAATTCGACTTAATACTTAATAATTACAATTACCAGCAACTTAAATTGGGAAGACCACATAGATAATATTGTGGGGAGGGCGACAGAAAGACTGCGCTTTGATGGCAGAACACTTAGAAGATGCGACAAACCCACTAAAGAGACAGCCTACATTACACTTGTCCGACCTCTGCTCGAATACTGCTGCGCGGTGTGGAATCCTTACCTGGTAGGATTAACGGAGGAATCGAAAAAGTGCAAAGAAAAGTGCAAGGTTGTAGACGCTGCAGTTCGGAACCGTGGGACTGCTACGGTCGCAGGTTCGAATCCTGCCTCGGGCATGGGTGTATGTGGTGTGCTTAGGTTGGTTAGGTTTAAGTAGTTCTAAGTTCTAGGGCATTGATGACCTTAGATGTTAAGTCCCATAGTGCTCAGAGCCATTTTGCAAAGAAAGGCAGCTCGTTTCGTGTTATCACGCTATAGGGGTGAGAGGGTCACTGATGTGATACGCCAGTTGGGGTGGCAGTTACTGAAAAAAAGGTGGTTTCCTTTGTAAGGTGTCAGGCAAATCCAACACCTTCCATGAAAACCCTGACATGATAAGGCAATCCAGTAGTATGTCACATAGCTGCGAATAAATCGTGACATTAAATTAACCAAAGTAATACGAGTAACGAGTGAGCAAATGGAATACCACAGACTAACACAAGAATGCCTGAATGCATGTCATACCTTCCCACCGTGAAACAGACGCAGTTCCAAGGGGAGAAACGAGAACAGAAGCCGAGAGCAGAACCAAGTTAAGCTGGAAGGCCCTACGATAAGGGACGGACGGACACCCACGTCGCCATCTAACCGCTAGGACCACACCACCCGCAAGTTTCAGCGTGAGACTTTTTCGCGTCTCTGTCACGTCAGGGCCACCCGCCAGCCCATGTTAAAAGCTAGAGCCATCCAGAAGAACAGTATAGATCTTACGATAACGCTGAAAGGACCACACCAGCTGCAAGTTTTAGCGTGTGACTTTTTCGCGTCTCTGTTGCGTTGCAAACTTTAAAAACAATGCCCCACCACGAAAAGTATAACGTTTCTCATTGGATAGACAGAATTTTTGTAGGCGGAGCTTAAGTTTAACATTGAGAACCTGATTGGTCAGATGAAAACACAGCCAGATAATTTTTTTAAACCAACTACGGTAAATTGTAGTAAGGAGTAGTTAGGAGTAGAGTTTCTTCCGAGACGGCGAGGTGAGCAGAGCTGTGCTGCCGGCCGCCCCCTGACGAACACCGACAAGGTAATGAACGCACAGGATGCCGCATAACAGCGCATATAGTTTCACTCAGAACAGCAGAAGTGTCATCTGTTACACCCCCTTTTGCGTAATACTAGTGTCGATCGTCAATTAAAGCTCAATGGTGTTCACATTTGCCACTTGAAGTAAAAATCTGAAACGCCATGATTTTTCTGTTATATAGTTACTGAGAAGTCACATCAGCCACTGTAATTTACGACAAGTTAGATAAGTGATTAAAGATAATTGAGGGTCACTGTAGACCATTTTGAGAGTTTCCTCTTTTATGAAACTTAATTTAAACCTAGTTTATAGATGTGATATGGCATAGGTCATCCTTTGATCCATTGTAGAACTTGGAAACCCATTCAGGGAATATTCGTTCACATTTTTGTTGAACGCAGTTGTTTTTACCATCCTGTACTAAAACATTTCCTTTTATCGACAGTGCAATTTATAAACAATGTTTTGTGAGTAGAATAAAATTTCCAGTGGTAAAGTTAACAGCTTTTTCGACGTTATTTTACCATCTAACTAAAGATAGGAAAGCCTTGAACCACTTCCACTAAATTTAGTTAGTATTAAGATTCTTTTACAGGGAGTGCAGTGGAGCTGACGCTGAAATCATTAAGCATTTGGTTATATCATCGCTAGTCTCACTGAACTCTTCGGAATTCTACATGTCATGTGTGGTCTGGCGTCTCCTTACCATTAACAGGTCCCAGGTTCAAACTAGTCAATTCCCTAAAAAACACTCTCAGAGCGTCGTTCCGCAAAAGTGGTAGGGAAACACGATATAGAACAAACAGACACCACGCAGAATGTTCGAAAATGGCGACCTTGCCAGGATGGTAAAATACCATGATTGAAGGTCGACCACATGCCTAACTAGGTCAGAAAAATATCCTGTTGAAAAATTTTCGTAAAAAAAAATTTTTTTTCAACGTTATAAATAGTCGAAGACAGTAGCTGCAGCGGTAGATAGAAAGAAAGTATTCAATAAAAGTGAGACATTCATTCTAGCAGAAACAATAGCATAATTAAGTTATGAATTTTAAAAATTGTTAGAATTAAGTTTTCTCTCCAATGCAAGCGCACAGGTGGCGGATACATCGTTGGCAAGTTGGTTCTGACCCAACAAGTAAGAGAATGATTGTCAAGTCGTGTGTGCAAAAAGTTTATCAAACGCGTGAGATCATACGAGCGCATGTTGACGCGAAGTAGGGCGCGTGAATTGCTTTTAGAACAGAAAATAAGGGACTCGGAAAGATTAGCAATGGCAGATCGAGATCTTGACCAAATTGATTTAGAGACCCAGCATAAAAATGGACAGAGAATAGAGGACAGTACAACAGACGATTCAGTATCACGAGAAATAGGGCATATAACGCACCATAACGAGGATAATGTACGTCAAGGCACAGAAAACGTAAGTCAACATACGACAGAGGAGGAAGAAAGTAGAGAGACAGTCGATGAGGATTCTAACTTGCGTCTTGGATACGTAGAACCCATAGTACAAGTAATCAGAGCTCCCTCACCACAGAGTACAAGGAATGCGAGCAGAAACGTGTCACAGCACAGTTCAATGCAATCGGTTGCGAACCAACACTTAGGCGAAACCACAGAGCGTAGGACGTCGGAAGAAAACGCAATAGGACCCAACAATCTGGCAGAATTATTACAACAAATTACGGAAACCATGACAAGGCAAAATAAAGACATAGCGAACCAAATTCAAATTCAGAATGCAGAAACCACGAGACAAATGCGTGAGATTAAAGAACAAAACAAAAAAATTCAGTTACACCTAAGTCGTATTGAAGACGAGGCAAAAGAATCTCGAGAAGTGACAGGAAACTTAATAACAGGCCACAATCAATTGAGAACAGACATTGACAAGGTACAAGTGGACGAACAAACATTGCGTAATGACACTCAGGACGAGATCAAAACATTACGTAACAACACCCAGGAAGAAGTCAAGAAACTAGAGAAACAGATAAACGTAATTACTAGACAAGCAGCAGGTACAGCGCGTGAAACTGTTGAAAACAGTGTGTTACACAAACGTATCACAAAAGCAGCGCTGAAAAGATATGATAACCGCATAGTCAAAATAGAAGCGCAAACGAAGCGACAATTTCAGAAATTGCGAACAGAGTTGTTGCAAACCATTGAAGAGCGTAGTGATCAGGATCGAACAAGCACAGAGTCTGCAACCACATCCGTATCTGTAACAGCACCGGAAAAACGAGCAATTAACGGATACATTACGCATTTGCGATTCCAATCACAGGCGGAATGTAACATACGTGAAATCAGACAGCCTGCACAGCAACAAACACGTTTCGAAATTCTTGATGAACAAACGTCATCACAAACACATGCGGAACCACAAATGTATGTTTCAAGACAGTTTGGATCGTGCAATGATGCAGCAAGGTTAACCAGACAAGATACCGAACTAATACCTGACAATGGGAAGCCAGGTCGCGAAGAGTACAGTGCAATGCATTCAGCTACACGTTCACAACCGATGGAAGAAAATTATTGCGTACCACTCCAACGATACTACGCAAGGGTAGGCGAAAGTTACAGTGGACAATATCCAATGGATCTGCCACTACCGGAAAGAACGACGGGAGAAATGATCAGAAACAAAAGTGGCGAAGAATCGCGAATTTCATATGGATCTATGACGAAGTACGATAATGATCATTTCCTCACCGTCAGAAAATTTCAGCACACTTTCGAGAAGGAAACTCATTACATCCACGAACTTTTATCGATCAATTCCGAGTAGGATTACCAGAACACTGAACGCTGGCACACAAAGTAGACTTTATATGTGCACACATGTCAGGAACAGTCGCAGATACCATGCAGAATGTTGCAGCGACATGTCGATCGTACGAAGATTTCAGAGAGAAGTTTCTCTCACGATATTGGTCCAGCGAAGCACAGAACAGAGTGAAGTACGAATTATTACAGAACCCATATTTTGAAAATTTAGGAGAGAAATTTTTCGAATTAATGCAAAGAAAAATCAATGCTTAGATGTACCATACAGTGACAGAGAGTTCGTTAAATCATGCGCGATGAAGCTACCATTGAAATACCAGCAATCATTAGTAGGTAGCGGAGGCAATCACGTCGAAGCATTTAAAGGTATTTTAAGGGATCTCGAGTTCATATTTTCGGAAGATGACGCAACAAAAAGACGAAGCGCACGTGAAAAAGAAAGCAAAAAGCAGTGGAATCCACAAGACACAGCACGAAGAAACAATAATTACAAACCATGTGATAACTTCGCACCAAGAAACGACAATAGATTTCAACAAAGAACCGGTTATGGATTTAGAAGAGAATATGGCAATAACTATAATTCACCCAGGAACGGCAACAACTATTACAGAGGGAATAACGACAAGCGGAACGGCTACTGGAGAACCAATAGACCGACAAATCATCAACAAAGAAACCACTATCAACAAGCGGAAAAAGAGAAGAGAATACAGATAGAAGAGGTGGAGGTAAGACCACCAAACCCCGATAAACGTTCGAATTGACAGCTAAACGCCCATGCCAAAGAGAATAACGCCCCGACCGAGGACAATTGCAACACCTTGAACAGAGAAGTAAAAATCTTATCACGAGAAGAGAAGAAGGAAAAACAAATCCGCAGGGACCAGATGAGAACGAAGACAAGAAAATAACAATATCTTGTTGGGACGAAATTAATTGGGAGAATACTGACGAGGAAGATGAATTACCAGAGGCATGCACAACGAATGTAGGAGGAAAGGACGAAGTAATGAGTACTGCAGAGCTATTTGAGATGGAAACCAGGGAAAGCGAATTCAATGAGGATAATGCGCAGTCGACAGAAGTTGAAAATAAGTTACTAGTGGGCACACAACCCAACGTATATAGTGAAGCGATAATTAGAGCATTGAGATGCGATTATGAGGAAGTAGCGACGAAGAAGGAGAAGATAGACGAGGATGAGGAAAAAGTAGAGGATGTTGAAGAAAGCGTAAATGAAGGAAGAAATGGTTGGTTCAAATGGCTCTGAGCACTATGCGACTTAACTTCTGAGCTCATCAGTCGCCTAGAACTTAGAAGTAATTAAACCTAACTAACCTAAGGACATCACACACATCCATGCCCGAGGCAGGATTCGAACCTGCGACCGTAGCGGTCACGTGGTTCCAGACTGAAGCGCCTTTAACCGCACGGTCACACCGGCCGGCAAGAAATAGAGAAGAGGAAATAAAAGAGAGAGAAGTAGCAGTCGAAGCTTATCCTATAGAAAGTTCGAATTCACAAGGGAAATTCCTAAAAAGACTCATGTATGATTCAGTGGAGGATTCGTTGATGCAAGAAGAAGAAGAACAGAACCAACCCTTTCAAATTCAACCAATTGTGAAGGCCATGGTAAAGCATATCCCAGTCAATATTGTAATTGATAGCGGAAGTGAACTGACTGCGATCTCAGAAAATTCATTCATGCAGTGTAATGCCAATGAGGAATTGCCAGTTCTGAAAACACGTAAGATTAAAGTAAGAGGTCCTATTAGCAACAATGCTGCAGAAGTTACGCAACAAACAACGTTAACTCTTTCGTGTCAAGGTCAAAAAATCGAAGCCAACTTCGTGATTGTACCTAAACTAACTGTAGATTTGATTATAGGTGCAGATTTTTTAAATGAGAGACGAGCGATAATAGATATGGGGAAAGGTAGCGTAACATTCGGGAATGTCACACTTCTCTTTGAGCAAAAGCTAAAATTAGAAGAAATACCAGTCATATACAAACAATTAAGAATGACGTGAGATAAAGAGGATGAAGAATTAGAATGGTATGCACAAAAGGGGGAATCACCTCAACTCATGTTAGAAGTCCATAAAGAACTCGACAAAAAATTGCAAGAAGTTCAAGGTATTTCGGAACACAGTAAAACAGAATTAGAGGGTATTTTACGAGATAAAGCAGAGGTATTTTTACCTAAGACTGGCAGTATTAAACACTTTCAGTACAAGTTTGAAGATTAATTTTATTACTGGCAAATAATCAGCACAATATTTCAAGATTATGTTGCAGATATGATCGTCAGGAGAAAGAAGAACGAAGAGAGAGGAAGGTGGGAAAAAGAAAGTACTTTCAATAAAAACAAAAACAAAAATAACACAAATAGCACCATAGATTAAGGTGAAGGGATAAATTGTAGATAGTCTAACAGCATGAAATACTAAAATGCTATACACCACGACACTACACAAAAATAAAAAACGAATTTGAGGATTCCTGAGTAGACATTAAGACTCAAAATATCTTAGAATTGTAACATGGAAAGGGCGCCGAGAATTGTAAAGCTTTTTAAGAACGCATAAAACAATGTAGGTACTAAACATATGTTAGATGATTATCAGTAAAACTTTTTGTAAGAACCATTGTAGAAACTTCAGCAAGGACAAGATGCAATGTTCCACTAGCTGCAATGAGAGATGTATCAAGAATGAAAAGAACATAATTAGCAAGACACAATTCCTACAAGGCAGAAGCGTCGAGAGAAAGGAAAGGACAGCGAGACCAACAGAAGGTATCGAAAGTGGGCAATAAATTTGCCCACTAGGCGGAACCTTGCTGGAATGGAACACAGAGCCGCACAGTGGCAGAGCCCTGCAGAGACGCGTCGGGATGTCAAACGCCGGAAGGGTCTCCGAGCGCCCCGAATGAATGAAGCGAGCAAAAAACCTCCCGACGAGAATATCGCTTGGGCAAGCCACCACTGGCAAAAAAAAAAAAAAATTGTGTAAAAGTCACACTAGCGCTATTAAACAGCACGCTGATACACGAAACTGAACAAAACGTCCACAAAGTAGAAATGACATGTCCAAACCATTTATTGAACTGTTACTAGGAGGAGAACGTCAAAGCGACTAGTTATCAATAAATATTTCCATATCCTGCCCAGAGAAGAACCAAGAAGCAAGTAAGAAGCAGAGAAAAAGCAGGAAGAACAGAAGTTGAAGATTCGCAAGATTGAGACCAAGAAAGAAGATGGGTGAAGAATAGACGACATACTTTCCCAAATCCATATCCTATTGTAAACTAGTCATCTGCGAAGTATTACAACGAAAAACGACCGCTTTCAGCGACACATAACGATGACTTTCACGCATACAAAGCCAGTAAACCACGAGATTCTGCACTCACAGCTCCATTCCATTATGGGACCTCTACAACAGCAACACACACTTGCAAAGCCAACAAGGAATGACGAACAAAGCTGTACATCAAATACTTGCCCACATCCATCTCGCTCAAGTCCATCACCTGCATGCAAAAAACATTCGCCAACCTCACGCTTAAACATTCATAGAATTGTGTGAATGTGTGAAATCAAATTATGTGATGCAGGAATTGTGCAAAAGAAACGCGTGAAAAACTAAAAAAGTTAAGCACACCAGACAGCTAATAAACTACAAAATAACAGTCATTGACTATGGACGTAAGTAAATAATAGACTATCGATAAAAATAAGTCATTAGTTGTGAAATGGACAGTATATAAAGAACAAAAGTAAGGCATAATAAACACTAAAACTATATGCCACTTATTTTCTCCTCATAAAAGTAAAAGAATAACTATATTTTACTATTTTCTCCATATAAAAACCAAGAATAAAAAATTATCTTGTTGGATGTTTTCCCTCTTTTTTTAACATTTGTACCATTTGTTAGGATAATATCTCAATACTTGTGTATGTATATTTCTTTGTCAAAGCAATTCTTGGAAATAATTCTTATTTGTTAGTGTAACAATGTTGAAATGAGTGTCTAGAAACAAAAACATTTTACTTGTACATGATATTTAGCAAATGTGTTAGGAATAGATGTTACTTAATTAATCTAAGAAAATCGATGTGAAAGACTCCTCGCTTTCGATAATAAACTTCTTAAAAAACAAACTTCACACTTAAATAAAGAAAGAAAATAATTAAAAATTAATAATAGCATACAAATATTCTTCTCTTGTCATTTTTGAGAATAATGTGGAGGAATATAAAAATATAAATTAGTAATACAAATTAGCATAGAACCAGAATAACGTGGCTGAATAGTAAGCAACAAAATTTAGATAATGGAATAATTTTTGACTGGCTTAGACAATGATTCAATCATTGCCTAACTTCAGTACATTAATTAAGTTCGAAGGGTGGTGATATGTAAAGTGTCAAGCAAATCCAACACCTTCCATGAAAACCCTGACATGATAAGCAAATCCAGTAGTATGTCACATAGCTGCGAATAAATCATGACATTAAATTAACCAAAGTAATACGAGTAACGAGTGAGCTAATGGAATACCACAGACTAACACAAGAATGCCTGAATGCATGTCATACCTTCCCACCGTGAGGCAGACGCAGTTCCAAGGGGAGAAACGAGAACAGAAGCCGAGAGCAGAACCATGTTAAGCTGGAAGGCTGTACGATAAGGGACGGACGGACACCCACGTCGCCAGCTAACCGCTAGGACCACACCACCCGCAAGATTCAGCGTGAGACTTTTTTGTGTCTCTGTTATGTCGGGGCCACCCGGCAACCCATGTTAAAAGCTAGAGCACTCCAGAGGAACCGTATAGATCTTACGATAACGCTGAAAGGACCACACCAGCTGCAAGTTTTAGCGTGAGACTTTTTCGCGTCTCTGTTACGTCAGGACCACCCGCCAGCCAATGTTAAAAGATAGAGCCCTCCAGAAGAACAGTATAGATCTTACAATAACGCTAAAAGGACCACACCAGCTGCAAGTTTTAATGTGAGACTTTTTCGTGTCTCTGTTGCGTTGCAAACTTTAAAAACATTGCCCCACCACGAAAAGTATAACGTTTCTCATTGGATAGACAGAACTTTTGTAGGCGGAGCTTAAGGTTAACATTGAGACCCTGATTGGTCAGATGAAAACACAGGCGGATAGTTTTTTTAAACCAACTTTCGTAAATTGTAGTGAGGAGAAGTTAGGAGTAGAGTTGCTTCCAAGACGGCGAGGTGAGGGGACTGTGCTGTCCGCCGCCCCCTGACGAACACCGACAACGTAGTGAACGCACGGGATGCCGCATAACAACGAATAAAGCTTCACTCAGAACTGCAGAAGTCTCATCTGTTACACCCCCTTTTTGCGTAATACTAGTGTCGATCGTCAATTAAAGCTCATGGTGTTCATATTTGCCACTTGAAGTAAAAATCTGAAACGCAATGATTTTTCTGTTATATAGATATTGAGAAGCCACATCAGCCACTGTAATTTACAAGTTAGATAAGTGATTAAAGATAATTGAGGGTCACTGTAGACCATTTTGATAGTTTTCTCTTTTATGAAACTTAATTTGAACCTAGATTATAGATGTGATATGGCATAGGTCATCCTTCGATCCATTGTAGAACTTGGAAACCCATTGAGGAAATATTAGTTTACATTTTTGTTGGACGCAGTTGGTTTTTACCATCCTGTATTAAAGCATTTCCTTTTATCAATAGTGCAATTTATAAACAATGTTTTGTGAGAAGAATAAAATTTCCAATGGTAAAGTTAACTGCTTTTTCGACGTTATTTTACCATCTAACTAAAAATAGGAGAGCCTTGAACCCTTTCCACTAAATTTAGTTAGTATTAAGATTCTTTTACAGGGAGTGCAGTGGAGCTGACGCTGAAATCACTAAGTATTTGGTTATATCATCGACAGTCTCACTGAACTCTTCGGAATTCTACATGTCACGTGTGGTCTGGCGTTTCCTTGCCAGCAACAGGTCCCAGGTTCAAACTAGTCAATTCCCTAAAAAACACTCTCAGAGCGTCGCTGCACGATAGTGGTAGGGAGACACGATATAGGACAAACAGACACCACGCAGAATGTTAGATCTTCGCGGTGAGACCTATTTACGAAATATCAATCACCAAATTTCTCTTCCGAATGCGAAAATATTTTGTTGACACCCACCTACGTAGGGAGAAATGATCATGATAATAAAACAAGAGAAATCAGAGCTCGAACGGAAAGATTTATGTGTCCTTTCCCCATGCGCCATTGGAATGGGGGAGAACCCTGTGCAGGCACTGTGCCAGGCACTTAAGTGTGATTTGCAAAGTAACCAAGTAGCTGTAGATGTAGAACATAGTCTTCTCAACGTGACCGCTCAGCGAACCGTCCTGCGTATCGGCCTCCACAGCAGGTGCGTAGTTCATGCAGCCAAGCTGGCTGCTGTTCATCGGCGACGAAGGCTGGAGCTTCCACGCCAACACCGCAACTGGACGTCCACTGAATGGCGACAGATGCTCTTTTCAGTTGGCTGACGTTTTATGCTCCATGAGACAGATGACCGTTGGCGTGTGCGGCCCTGCAGCAAGCCTTAGAAGGCTCCAGGCCGAAGAAGGCAGCGCTGTGGTTTGGAAAATGTTTTCTGGGCATTCCCTAGATGATCAAGTCATTGTATCAACACAAGTATGCATTTTTCCCTTGGGCCATGTCCACCCGTACATGCAGTTTATGTTTCCTCGGCACGATGGCTACTACCAGCAGCACAATGCAACGTGTGACACAGCTCGTGGGTGTTTCGAAGAGCACCACGACGAGTTAACCGTACTCCCCTGATCATCAAACTCCCGGGATTTAAACCAAATGGAGACTCTGTGGGACCACCACGATAGGGCTCTTCGCGCCATGGATCCTCAAGCAAGAAAGCAAATCCAGAACGTCAGCCACTCTCTTCTCCACTTCCAGCAGTGCTCCGCGTTGGAGAAGGTGGTTATTTAGGTTTTCAATAGGTGGTCGCGTTAATGTGACTGGGCAGTGCCTTTTTTGATAGTCAACGAGGAGAACAAAAATTTGTGTAGTGATGTTTGGACTACGCACGCAAGCGTCTCTGGAATCTAACTCGATCGACAATCAAAGATATGGAACTCGCTGAAACAATGGCTTAAAATAAAATGATACGCTATACCAGTAGACCTGTAGTTGTTCTCAGACTGTGCAATTTACCATGACTCTCTTAATTTCTTACGTTTTGATGCCAGACTCGTGTCAGTCTACGTTGCTCTGCACCCAAAACAAATCCTAATAACTCGACGCGTCACCAGTGAACCTTTTACTGATATCGTATTTAATGACAAGTTTTCACTTGTTCAAGTTAGTTTTTGATCCATTTTTGTGTTCGAGATTTCGACGCCCAACCCAGCCGCCTTCTTCAGGTGCCGTCAGCTACATCATGTTTCATGGCTAATGCAGACTTCTAAGGGATAAGTGCAGCGTGAAGTGATGGAGTGTAGGAATAAGGCTGGTAAAGAATGTTATTGTTTTCGAAACTAGACAGCATTGTCTTCAGGCAGGTTCGGATGAATCAATTAGGATCCTTATACTTGTATGGACTCATACATACCAGAGTACACACTAAAGGTAAAATCGTACCAAATTTCTTTACCTCTAATTCTGTCATAACACACCAGTATGGACAGTTTTTTGGCAATATTGTTTTCCATGTAAGGCTGGCACATGTATGTCAGGATTTCACGTATTTGGATTGTATTAGAAGGCGCTGGTTTACGGATCTCCATTGGATCATACACCCTTTCAAATGGCTGTTCATCAACATCTACGTACTTACAACCATTAAGTTCGTGGCAGAGCATGCTTGGCGTTGTACCACATATCACAGCATCGCTCTGCTCCTATCGCGCATTTACTGCTAGATGAGTGACTGCGTAAATGCTTCCTCTAACCAGCTCTTCACGGTCCCTTAGGGAGCTGAACGTAGATGAATGTGTACCTCTAGAAGTCTACATTGTTTACTTCATTTCGGCTCCAAAAGTATAACAAGCTTTCACGGGATTAGTTGCGTCTACCTTCATGCGTCTGCTCTTCCACTTTTTCACCATTTCCTCGACTCTCGCTGTCCCATGAGTCAGAAAAATCTGTAACCGTGAGTTCCGCCCTCTTCTTTATATGTCCATCACATCTGTTAGTTAGTTTTGGTTCGGGTCGCACACACTTCAGTCATATTCTAGGATGGGATGCGTAATTGTTATGTAAACAAGTTTTAAGAAGGAATGCAATCAATTTCAGAATCCATCATTTGCTGGAGAACATCTAGATTTCGATTTATACGTAGTTGTCATCGGTGCGATTACCAAAGAGCGACGTACATACCAAGGTGCCAGAGCATGACACGAGCCTTTACGTGACTAACACGGAACTCTGTCACGTAAAGGCTTGTGTCATTTATCCCTGTTTATGCTCTGGCACGTTGGTATGTATATCGCTCTTTGGTAATTATAACGATATGGTAGTCGAAATCTAGATGTGCTACAATAAATGATGGATTCTGGGGCTGATTGTTGTCCTGCGCACTAAACGATTCCAATTTTTTTTTAAACAGTCTCCTTTGTGGATTAACTGCATTTTTCTAGTACCCTGACAGTGAACCGAAGATTTCCACCTACTTTACACACAAGTGAGCCTGAATCCTCATGTCATTTCGTATTCCTCCAAGTTCCTACTACGAGATTTTTGTAGGAGTTGACTGATCCGTTTGTGGCTCAGTGATATTGCAGTCAGAAGATACTATACTTCTGCGTTTTTAGACTGCAAACTCCAACATTTCTGTACATTTACAGCAAGTACTCAGTCTTTGTGGAGCTCTCGTCAGACATTATTTCATTAGAGGTAACTGTGTCATCCGAAAAAAGTCTCCGCTTTGCAAGGTCATTAGTGTACGACACGAACAGTAAGAGTCGCAGTACACTTCTCTGGGATACGCGTAATGTTATTTTTCTTCTGTCTATAATTATCCAAGATAACATGCTGGGTCGTCCCTATCTCGAACTTCTCAGTCGAGTCAAAAATCTTGTCTGGTACGTGAAAGTATTTTACTCTTTATAATAAACTTCGGTGTAATGCTGAGTAAAACAGGTTTCTGAAGTCACGACGTACTGGATCCACCTGATAGCATTGATACGTGATGTTCACAATGTCATGTAAGGAAAGCGTAGGCTGGGTTTCGACAGTTCGATGTTTACGGAATCGACGCTGCCTGGTATGGGCGAAACCGTTCCATTTGACATACATAATTGCGTATGAGCTCAGAAAACGTTCCACAACAGATACATATGTCATTTGCATTGCACGGTAGATTTGTGAGCCACTTTTGTACCATTCTCGTAAACATTCTTCCTTACTAACACTAGGCACTGTTCTTTCGGTATTTCTATTATCAATGGTTTAAATTATGGTTCAAATAGGAGATAACTCAGATGCAAATTCTGTATGGATTCTGTCCGGGATATTACCGGATCCTTGAGCGATTTTGGTGGCTTTTTGTGCCATTGAGCCTAATACCTGCACAACTCAGCTTTAAAGTGGCCCGGGAAGTAAACTTGGGCACTGCTGTATCTTCCTTTGTAAATGATTTGAAAAGGAAGTTCACCATTCCGCTACTGTTTTGCTAGCATCAGTTTCACTTCCTGTGGCCACCACTGTGTCTCTACAGACTAGGATGTCAGTAACAGCTTTTAAATAAGACCATAATTTCTTTTACTTTTGACCGAGATCTTCCGATCAGATTTTGCTACGGTAGACGATGAAGGCTTCATGCATTTCCCTCTCGACGGCCAAATGCGTTTCGTTCAACATACAGCAGTCTGCCCCTTCCATTACGTTTTTACAGTGTGTCCGAGCAGGAGTGGTCAGTATTAATGGGTGTGATCGGAACGAACATTTGTAGCAAAAGAGTCTATGAAAAGTGGGCTCTAAAATGCTAAGACCATTTCTTCTTCTTTGGTATCATGAAACAACTTCTGTCTACTGCAAGTTCTTGGATTTTCATGTTTTGAGGGCTGGCATTAATATTAGAGACCAAAACTAGAAAAAAAATCCAGCAAATATAGACTGTAAATTTCATACCTTACGAACTATGAGCACTTTATTATCTTCGCTACTGCGAAGCGCAGCTCTTCTAGTGGACAAGTGTACACAGGCCTTAGAGTATGCATTTTACGACCCATGTTTACTAGACAATATTTTCTTGTTTCTTTCCATAATACCTCCTCCAAAAATGTGGGAAACAGATAGCTTCAAGTGGAAATGATTTGTTTCACAGTATCGAATAAGACGAAGTGCTCATTGTTCTTCAGGAATGAGTTTTAGAGCCAACGTATACTGGCCTTTCTTGTTCCGTTATTATCGTTCCGCTCTTATCCTTGAATATTGACCATTACGCCTGGGCCACCATGTGTAATGTTTTCTACTGTTAGGGTAGAAACACAGAAATATCATATAAGACCACCTCATCTTCAGAATTTCACCGTTCTTTGCTGATACGTACTCGTAATTATCTGTATCGTCAGAGGAACCAATCGGGTAAACTATCGGCACTCTCAAACACATACGAGCTTCTTTTCATAAAAGGGTAGAGTATTAACTGGCTACCTAAACAACAGTGTTCTAGCTAAGGCTAATATGAAAAATCCGTAGTGTAGCGAATACTTGATTTCGGGGAGGGTTTTTTTTTTTTCAATAAACGGACATCGTTGTGAAGTGGACTTGTAACTGAACAGAAAACCCCTATAAATGTATATATATATAAAGTATAGCGGTGTAATATCAAACAATAATGAGTTACTGAGGGGGGAAGGAGCCCAATTACCGTCATGAAGAAAGAAATACATGGACAAGAGTTTACATCTTGCTCAATGCTGACACTTCCACTTCGTAGGGTCATGGATAATGTTCTGTGGTGGAAGTAAGGAAGTTAGTTTGTTCAAAAATGGTTCAAATGGCTCTGAGCCCTATGGGATTTAACATATGAGGTCATCAGTCACCTAGAACTTAGAACTACTTAAACGTAACTAACCTAAGGACATCACACACATCCATACCCGAGGCAGAATTCGAACCTGTGACCGTAGCGGTCGCGCGGTTCCAGAGAAAAGCGCCCAGAACCGCTCGACCACACAGTCCGGCTGTTAGTTTGTTATTGTTATATCAGGTTGATAGCGAGGCTAGTAATTAGACATGGACCTTTGCGCGGAACTTTTCTTATTGCCGGGTAGTAGATGGTGTGGCCGTTTCAAGGAACCAACCCAGCATTCGCCTAGAGTGAATTTGGAAACCACGGGAAACCCAAATCTAGATGACTGGCTGTAGGGTTGGATCTGGGTTTCCCGAATGCGTTTCTAGTATATTAAGTACTACGCCATCTCGCTCATTACTTTGGTAAAAACAATAGATGAAAAAAATAACGTCTTGTGAAGGTTGCAGAAGAAGTGCGTTTATGTTCAGATGTGGCACTTACTAGTAATTACGAATATGAAGTCAAATTAAGCGTGTCGTAATGATAGTACATCGCTAAGGTTGGCAGTGGCCCGCCGATGCGCAGCGTTTATCGAGTTTTTACGACACGTAGTTATACTAATTTCAAACACAACTTGTAAAAGGTTTCTTGGAGCTTTTGCCCTTCCCTGCCTTTCCCTTTTCCTGAACAGTAAAATCTTAAATCATTGTACCGTTGGTGTTGTGTTTGAGGTCCCTGCCAACTTTAGCAATCAGCTAACAACTAATTTCATTTCATCCTAATTACTGCAAATAAGCAGAACATTTGACCCTGGACGTACCTATAATGCGCTTTCACGAAAAACAGCCGCTTCTACGCCTTCCACGCTACATCAGAAAAAGCTAGTTTTACATCTTTCCTTAAACACTTGTTTTTTCACCATAAACGTAAAGTGAGAATTGGCCAATTTGACGAAAGTAATGTTTCCGAAAAGACTCAGAAAGTGTCAAAAACCTAGTTGGTTAGCTTATATCGTTATTTATCAGTTTTATGGAAATCGCTTTGTTAATGATCGTCAAATTTTAACTATCCTTTCAGTTGTTTTGACTAGTACTCACTTTCGTTTCACTCATATCTTTTCACATTATTTCACACTTATTTCATTTATTTACCTAAATATTCATTGTCTGAATTTAGTTGCTGTGCTGTTGAAAACGTATGGTTCCTGTTGGGTCTTTTATTGACCACTGCTAAATATGGCTGCCGAGGAGGCATCAGTCGCCAACTGACCATTGTGGAGGTCTTCCCGACGTCTGAGTCGTTTCTTTGTGGTGAAAATGTTATGAATGAGGTAGATCTGTCACAATGAAGAAGAAATGCATAAATCGTGTGAGGGAATGGATGATAAACGTCTTTGTTTGGTGAACTGTAAAGCTGCTGATGATCATAAAAAATGCAGAAAATTTTATTAGAAAGACCTATGTGCTAGAACAGGTACACAAGAAAATGAGTCCCACTTTTATCGTTCGTCAGTTCTGAAATTTTACGTTGAAACAGGCTGTTTATTTTGTGGGGAAGACACATCACAGGATTAATGAAGATGAGATTAAGAAGCCGATATTTTTAAAGAAATAATTTTCGTAACGTTACAATGAAATTTTTAAAATCGGTAACGAAGATACCATGGTCACTTAGAGATAAGGTTTTTCAATTCTAATGTTGGACTTCACACTGATACTGAATGACCAAAAGATGACGATATATCATTTTGGATGAATTTAATTTGAGAGAATTTCGAATTAATTTAAGAAGAATGATAGTTCGCACTGTAAGACAGCGCGGAGAATTATGATTGACACTTCCCAAAGATCCAGACGATACAAAATACGGCTTCTCTATAAGTTTTACGAAGATTTGTTACTAGTTTGAAAAGTATACCAGCACAAGATAATCATGATATGCTTTTGTAACGTGGACTATTCCATCTTCTCTGACACGTGGTATGAGAATAACAATAAAGTTGATTGGATGTGGTACAAGGCCAGAAGTAAAGGTCAACAAGAGGAACTCACTTGCTGCTGCAATTCAGAGGACACTGTGTCATAAGTTTCCGAAGTAAAGACATGCTGCCCTTCATAAGTGTTCTTGGTTGAAGTTGAAAGTGACATCCGGTGTCATTGAAATGACTTCATAGAAGTAAGGAGACTGTTCAGAGCTACTGACGACATCAACTGCCTTTCACATTCTGTTATTTTAGCTGCAAGACTAAGAACCATCGTTTCTAATACAAAACTAGGTCCTGAGGAAATGCCACACAAATAATACGGATGAAAAGAACATTCAAATGTACAACCAGCTCCTGCATTAACCCTATAATTATATAACACATTTTAAACTTTCCAGCTTGCAAAATGAAGTAGAAATCTATGAAGACATTTCTTTGATCCCGTTTGTGTTCAACAATGTGGACGTCCATACTGAGGAAATTAATTGTAAACATACCCAGTACCGATGTAAACAAACTTTTTACCCCTTTTTTAGTGTAATTCCGTTTATTTAACAGTTTCCAAATGCACTGTTTTGACTTGTGCGATTTCTATTACGTTGAGAAATGGTGACATTTTTCGTCACTTTCATATACTTTTTGAAAACACATTTCGAAGCTCTACAATTACTGTCTTCCATAATTTCTCGTCAAATTGGTCTGTTTCCCAGAGATTACATGAATCATGTAAAAGTATGAAAATAAACGTTAAAAAAGAAAAAAAGCAGATACGGATGATCATATTGCGTCCATGAGCCAATCCTCTCGCCTACATAGCACTGCTTAAAAGGAATATTTAAAAAGTACCACTACAATAACAATTTCCGCAGTTTCCAGAAACGGCGCCGGCGACAATAATTGTAAGTAATTGCCGTGTGAACAAATGTCTTCTCACTTCAACTAGCCTCAACAATCGACAATTTGGGCAGTGTAACGTAGGAAGAGTGCTACGCGGACTTTCCAGGATGATGATGATGATGTTTGGTTTGTGGGGCGCTCAACTGCGCGGTTATCAGCGCCCGAAAAAATTCCCAACCTTTGCTCAGCCCAATCTCGCCACTTTTATGAATGATGAGGTCAACACAAACACCCAGTCAAATCGAGGCAGGTGAAAATCCCTGGGCCGGCCGATGTTGCCGAGCGGTTCTAGGCCCTTCAGTCTGGAGCCGCGCGACAGCTACGGTCGCAGGTTCGAATCCTGCCTCTGGCGTGGATGTGTGTGAAGTCTTCAGGTTAGTTAATTTTAAGTAGATCTAAGTTCTATGGGACTGATGACCTCAGATGTTAAGTCCCAAAGTGCTCAGAGCCATCTGAAAATCCCTGACCCTGCCGTGGACTTTCCAGGACTCCAGGGCAAGCCTTATTCCCTAGAATTTCAGTCCACAAATTGGTGCCAATACGATCGTCAACACTGGCTCATCGTTGCTGTATTTACCTCGCGCTCCACGTCATGTTGGAAATAGCCGGGGTTTGATTGCCATGCGATTGACTGTAAGATTATTTCTTCCCGCTCTGTGAACATTTCTTAGGGGTTTGAACCCCCTAAACCCCGTCCTCAGTCTGCCAATGTCCACAGACAAAGCCATAACTTTTAAAATAAATCACACTCAGTACCCTTCCGTGTAATGTTTATCATAATTGTTTGTTATCTATAAATAATTTTTTAAGTTCATAGCTTATCTCTTTGTAGATCAATTGAAATAAATATCGACAGCTCCCAAAACCGTCCATTCGGAGCACAACTCCGAAAGCGGAATGAATCATGTGGTACAATAAGTTGTAACATTGCCGTGCCTCTTCCTGTAACTGTAATCTGTGACGTGGTGCAACTGCGAGAAATGTCTCTCTGTACAGATTCAGAAATGTATTCGGGAAAAATATTAAATCCCAAGAAAAATGAATAAATATAAATACCAATATCATGGATAAAACCAGTATGCGACGCATAAATACACTATGCAGTTGTCGTGAGTTACAGATGGTCAGCAGTGTAGCAACAGCAACAAAGCCCCAGCATCAGTAATCGATCACGTTTTTAAGAATATAGACAACGAACGCTGCTTTGCACATGTAAACGATCTTGGGCTCTACGCTACAAGCTGCGTTAAATAAACACTCCAGATTACAGTCTTACAAAACGCTCCTTCCAAAAAAAAATAAAAAATAAAAGTCAAGCATATTATTAATCAGAACTGAGAATAAGGTCATACAGAAAACACTATAGATGCAATTGTCTATAACTTCTCTAAAATATGTAAGCCAAACTTGGAGCAAGGATTTCCAATATTAATTGAGAATAAGAACAAGTGGGTAACAGCAGTTATAGGAAAGTCCACTCAAATAACGTAATATCTCAGTTCCATAAGCAAAACCTACAACTTAGCAAGAGACCCTAAATTAATATTAGAGATCACAAAGATTTACAAGAAGGTGCTACTTGCTGAAAAATCTTAGCACATGATGAAACAGCACTTAATGCTGAAAATAGAAGTGAGTGGCATGTGAAACTGTAAAACAAGAAACTGGTAAAAGGAAAAGAGTTACAGATAACACAGTACTATGACGATAAATGTTACAGAGGAACTAGAAAATTTAAGGAAAGAAATTTTACAGATATAAGAGGAAATTCCAAAACAAAATATTTCTCTAACATAGAAAAAAAATGTGACATATACAACAATGTTCCTAGCCACCACTGAGTGCGATGTCAGAAAAATAGTAAAGAATTCAAAAACATAGAAATCAACACACACAGACGAAATGCCAACCTGTATACTTAAAGAATACATAGATAGTATACAAGCGTCATTAACTGGTATGATAAATGACACTTTCAGCTCAGGTCACAGGGAAGTGCTGTGCCTCTACTAAACAAAGCTGACGCAAAAGATATACAAAAAGACAGGCTCATTTCTCCGCTGTCATCATTCTCAGAAATAATATAATCCATAGTGGAAGACAGATTAGTGAATTACTCGAACAAGGGTAAATTTTTCAGTGAAGCATAGTTCAGTAGTCGTGTTAGTAGTAGTAGTAGTAGTAGTAGTAGAGAATCAGCCATGGTGCACTTTTACGTAAGTGTACTTGATGCACTAGACAAGGATGAATGACATCCAGGTACAGTTTTAGATCCAACAATGTTCTTTGAATTGCTGTCCATACAACTTGCAAAAGAAAATGGAATAATTAGGAGTAAGAGGAATTACCGATGACTGTTTTCGAGCGTTCCAGGTGAACAATGTTGAAAGTGTGAAAATAACACAGACTTACAATAAGATAATTTTTTTCATAAAACATGTATTATCTTGACTCAAGGTCAATTAACAGTTTTCGGAGTTACCATTCTACTCCACCATACATCAGTCACCGAGTGAGGTGGCGCAGTGGTTAGCACACTGGACTCGCATTCGGGAGGACGACGGTTCACTCCCGTCCCGGCCATCCTGATTTAGGTTTTCCCTGATTTCCCTAAATCGCTCAGGCAAATGCCGGGATGGTTCCTTTGAAATGTTGTTGTTGTTGTGGTCTTCAGTCCTGAGACTGGTTTGATGCAGCTCTCCATGCTACTCTATCCTGTGCAAGCTTTTTCATCTCCCAGTACCTACTGCAACCTACATCCTTCTGAATCTGCTTAGTGTATTCATCTCTTGGTCTCCCTCTACGATTTTTACCCTCCACGCTGCCCTCCAATACTAAATTGGTGATCCCTTGATGCCTCAGAACATGTCCTACCAACCGATCCCTTCTTCTGGTCAAGTTGTGCCACAAACATCTCTTCTCCCCGATCCTATTCAATACTTCCTCATTAGTTATGTGATCTACCCATCTAATCTTCAGCATTCTTCTGTAGCACCACATGTCAAAAGCTTCTATTCTCTTCTTGTCCAAACTATTTATCGTCCATGTTTCACTTCCATACATGGCTACACTCCATACGAATACTTTCAGAAATGACTTCCTGACACTTAAATCAATACTGGATGTTAACAAATTTCTCTTCTTCAGAAACGCTTTCCTTGCCATTGCCAGCCTACATTTTATATCCTCTCTACTTCGACCATCATCAGTTATTTTGCTCCCCAAATAGCAAAACTCCTTTACTACTTTAAGTGCCTCATTTCCTAATCTAATTCCCTCAGCATCACCCGACTTAATTAGACTACATTCCATTACCCTTGTTTTGCTTTTGTTGATGTTCATCTTATATCCTCCTTTCAAGACACTGTCCATTCCATTCAACTGCTCTTGCAAGTCCTTTGCTGTCTCTGACAGAATTACAATGTCATCAGCGAACCTCAAAGTTTTTATTTCTTCTCCATGAATTTTAATACCTACTCCGAATTTTTCTTTTGTTTCCTTTACTGCTTGCTCAATATACAGATTGAACAACATCGGGGAGAGGCTACAACCCTGTCTTACTCCCTTCCCAACCACTGCTTCCCTTTCATGTCCCTCGACTCTTATAACTGCCATCTGGTTTCTGTACAAATTGTAAATAGCCTTTCGCTCCCTGTATTTTACCCCTGCCACCTTCAGAATTTGAAAGAGAGTATTCCAGTCAACACTGTCAAAAGCTTTCTCTAAGTCTACAAATGCTAGAAACGTAGGTTTGCCTTTCCTTAATCTTTCTTCTAAGATAAGTCGTAAGGTCAGTATTGCCTCACGTGTTCCAGTGTTTCTACGGAATCCAAACTGATCTTCCCCGAGGTTGGCTTCTACTAGTTTTTCCATTCGTCTGTAAAGAATTCGTGTTAGTATTTTGCAGCTGTGACTTATTAAGCTGATAGTTCGGTAATTTTCACATCTGTCAACACCTGCTTTCTTTGGGATTGGAATTATTATATTCTTCTTGAAGTCTGAGGGTATTTCGCCTGTTTCATACATCTTGCTCACCAGATGGTAGAGTTTTGTCAGGACTGGCTCTCCCACGGCTGTCAGTAGTTCCAATGGAATATTGTCTACTCCGGGGGCCTTGTTTCGACTCAGGTCTTTCAGTGCTCTGTCAAACTCTTCACGCAGTATCATATCTCCCATTGCATCTTCATCTACATCCTCTTCCATTTCCATAATATTGTCCTCAAGTACATCGCCCTTGTATAGACCCTCTATATACTCCTTCCACCTTTCTGCTTTCCCTTCTTTGCTTAGAACTGGGCTTCCATCTGAGCTCTTGATATTCATACAAGTTGTTCTCTTATCTCCAAAGGTCTCTTTAATTTTCCTGTAGGCGGTATCTATCTTACCCCTAGTGAGATAGGCCTCTACATCCTTACATTTGTCCTCTAGCCATCCCTGCTTAGCCATTTTGCACTTCCTGTCGATCTCATTTTTGAGACGTTTGTATTCCTTTTTGCCTGTTTCACTTACTGCATTTTTATATTTTCTCCTTTCATCAATTAAATTCAATATTTCTTCTGTTACCCAAGGGTTTCTACTAGCCCTCGTCTTTTTACCTACTTGATCCTCTGCTGCCTTCACTACTTCATCCCTCAAAGCTACCCATTCTCCTTCTACTGTATTTATTTCCCCCATTCCTGTCAATTGCTCCCTTATGCTCTCCCTGAATCTCTGTACAACCTCTGGTTCTTTTAGTTTATCCAGGTCCCATCTCCTTAAATTCCCACCTTTTTGCAGTTTCTTCAGTTTTAATCTACAGGTCATAACCAATAGATTGTGGTCAGAGTCCACATCTGCCCCTGGAAATGTCTTACAATTTAAAACCTGGTTCCTAAATCTCTGTCTTACCATTATATAATCTATCTGATACCTTTTAGTATCTCCAGGGTTCTTCCACGTATACAACCTTCTTTCATGATTCTTAAACCAAGTGTTAGCTATGATGAGGTTATGCTCTGTGCAAAATTCGACCAGGCGTCTTCCTCTTTCATTTCTGTCCCCCAATCCATATTCACCTACTATGTTTCCTTCTCTCCCTTTTCCTACACTCGAATTCCAGTCACCCATGACTATTAAATTTTCGTCTCCCTTCACAATCTGAATAATTTCTTTTATTTCATCATACATTTCTTCAATTTCTTCGTCATCTGCAGAGCTAGTTGGCATACAAACTTGTACTACTGTAGTAGGCGTGGGCTTCGTATCTATCTTGGCCACAATAATGCGTTCACTATGCTGTTTGTAGTAGCTTACCCGCATTCCTATTTTCCTATTCATTATTAAACCTACTCCTGCATTACCCCTATTTGATTTTGTGTTTAGAACCCTGTAGTCACCTGACCAGAAGTCTTGTTCCTCCTGCCACCGAACTTCACTAATTCCCACTATATCTAATTTCAACCTATCCATTTCCCTTTTTAAATTTTCTAACCTACCTGCCCGATTAAGGGATCTGACATTCCACGCTCCGATCTGTAGAACGCCAGTTTTCTTTCTCCTGATAACGACATCCTCTTGAGTAGTCCCCGCCCGGAGATCCGAATGGGGGACTATTTTACCTCCGGAATATTTTACCCAAGAGGACGCCATCATCATGTAATCATACAGTAAAGCTGCATGCCCTCGGGAAAAATTACGGCTGTAGTTTCCCCTTGCTTTCAGCCGTTCGCAGTACCAGCACAGCAAGGCCGTTTTGGTTATTGTTACAAGGCCAGATCAGTCAATCATCCAGACTGTTGCCCTTGCAACTACTGAAAAGGCTGCTGCCCCTCTTCAGGAACCACACGTTTGTCTGGCCTCTCAACAGATACCCCTCCGTTGTGGTTGCACCTACGGTACGGCTATCTGTATCGCTGAGGCACGCAAGCCTCCCCACCAACGGCAAGGTCCATGGTTCATGGGGGGGTTCCTTTGAAAGGGCACGGCCAATTTCCTTCCCCATCATTCCCTCACCCGAGCTTGCGCTCCGTCTGTAATGACCTCGTTGTCGACGGGACGTTAAACACTAATCTCCTCCTCATACATCAGTCTTATGATTGTTATCAACAATCAATGACAGTCCAAAATTATACTGGCTGCAATGCATTACAGGAGTTTGACAGGGAGTTGACTTGTGATAGGTAAATTTTAATAATTAAGAAACATGTCTTCATACTGCGATGTTCTTTTCGTAAAGAGAGTTCACTTGCTCCAGGTAAATGCTAATAATTCAGATACATACATTCATACCATAAATTTCCTCATGTAAACGCCGTTCGCAGTGAGAATTCACAAAATCCATAGACCTTATTTCTCTGCTGTTGCCAACATAATTTTTGAAGCACTTACCAAACTAATGTGCTGGATTTCTACCTCAGCATCAACTCATTCAGAACTACTTTGTGGCTCCTTTTCAAAATCTACACTCCTGGAAATTGAAATAAGAACACCATGAATTCATTGTCCCAGGAAGGGGAAACTTTATTGACACATTCCTGGGGTCAGATACATCACATGATCACACTGACAGAACCACAGGCACATAGACACAGGCAACAGAGCATGCACAATGTCGGCACTAGTACAGTGTATATCCACCTTTCGCAGCAATGCAGGCTGCTATTCTCCCATGGAGACGATCGTAGAGATGCTGGATGTAGTCCTGTGGAACGGCTTGCCATGCCATTTCCACCTGGCGCCTCAGTTGGACCAGCGTTCGTGCTGGACGTGCAGACCGCGTGAGACGACGCTTCATCCAGTCCCAAACATGCTCAATGGGGGACAGATCCGGAGATCTTGCTGGCCAGGGTAGTTGACTTACACCTTCTAGAGCACGTTGGGTGGCACGGGATACATGCGGATGTGCATTGTCCTGTTCGAACAGCAAGTTCCCTTACCGGTCTAGGAATGGTAGAACGATGGGTTCGATGAC
Organism: Schistocerca americana; assembly: GCF_021461395.2. Taxonomy (NCBI): domain Eukaryota; kingdom Metazoa; phylum Arthropoda; class Insecta; order Orthoptera; family Acrididae; genus Schistocerca; species Schistocerca americana. The sequence continues at coordinate 316,839,850 of NC_060125.1, forward strand.
GGTTTGGATGTACCGTGCACTATTCAGTGTCCCCTCGACGATCACCAGTGGTGTACGGCCAGTGTAGGAGATCGCTCCCCACACCATGATGCCGGGTGTTGGCCCTGTGTGCCTCGGTCGTATGCAGTCTTGATTGTGGCGCTCACCTGCACGGCGCCAAACACGCATACGACCATCATTGGCACCAAGGCAGAAGCGACTCTCATCGCTGAAGACGACACGTCTCCATTCGTCCCTCCATTCACGCCTGTTGCGACACCACTGGAGGCGGGCTGCACGATGTTGGGGCGTGAGCGGAAGACGGCCTAACGGTGTGCGGGACCGTAGCCCAGCTTCATGGAGACGGTTGCGAATGGTCCTCGCCGATACCCCAGGAGCAACAGTGTCCCTAATTTGCTGGGAAGTGGCGGTGCGGTTCCCTACGGCACTGCGTAGGATCCTACGGTCTTGGCGTGCATCCGTGCGTCGCTGCGGTCCGGTCCCAGGTCGACGGGCACGTGCACATTCCGCCGACCACTGGCGACAACATCGATGTACTGTGGAGACCTCACGCCCCACGTGTTGAGCAATTCGGCGGTACGTCCACCCGGCCTCCCGCATGCCCACTATACGCCCTCGCTCAAAGTCCGTCAACTGCACATACGGTTCACGTCCACGCTGTCGCGGCATGCTACCAGTGTTAAAGACTGCGATGGAGCTCCGTATGCCACGGCAAACTGGCTGACACTGACGGCGGCGGTGCACTAATGCTGCGCAGCTAGCGCCATTCGACGGCCAACACCGCGGTTCCTGGTGTGTCCGCTGTGCCGTGCGTGTGATCATTGCTTGTACAGCCCTCTCGCAGTGTCCGGAGCAAGTATGGTGGGTCTGACACACCGGTGTCAATGTGTTCTTTTTTCCATTTCCAGGAGTGTATATACAGAATTCCAGAACCACAAAGTATTATTTCAGAGATATTTGGTCACTAACTTTATCAACTTCCAAGCATGGGCGTCCCTATGGGTAACACCTTAATTTCAAGGTTGTTTTTGAAATATTCCAACGATTCTCCATATAATGTTAGACATAGAGTAAAATATTTTGGCTAATGACAGCAACATTCCAACCACAGGTGAAGCACTTAGTAGGGAAAGCAAAACCATACAGGAAGTTTATAATTGTTCATAACGCTATAAAGGTTCACAGTACATAAAGGAAACAATCATGAATTTTTGTTTATATGTGGAAAAACATTTTTGAAACTAAATAGGGATGAAAGTTTCAGGGACTTTATAGCGGTCACAATTATTTTTAGGATTTCATATTTATCGTGTATAATATGGAATGAACAAACAAATACACTAGAAAAAAATCACCTTTCTATGCTTGTTGTCAGTGTTTAACAGATAATTCCTCGTAGTTATACACTGTGCCAATATTTACTGAGCCTTTGTGCATGAAATTATTGCTAGGGAGTTAAATACATAAAATATGGACACATATTTCAACCTACAGAAAAAGACCGTCGTGATAATAGCTGAAAATTGTGAGCTATCTCTTTAGAAAAATCTTTTTAAACATGTGGGAATACCAGCTGCCATTTGTTATGCATATTAAGAAGAACAGCAGTACGTATAATCGTGGCACAAGAGCCACACTATACTTACCACTAATAAGGATAAAAAGAAGTTCTTTTACAAGGGAATGAAATGGTACAATACATTATTCAGGATGAAGAAAATGGCAAACTGGAACCTAAATATTTTTAAACACATTTAAAGCATACGTGTTGAACGAATCATCATAAAAATTTAATAATTATATAGGTAGCACAGAGTATGGAATGATAAAATATAGCATTATTAAAATGAACATTCTTCTATGGCTCTTATTTAAGTGTCTACATAAACGGTACTAATAAGTGGAATGTATTGAAAAGTTATCAGATTAACAAGAACTGTCGGGCCTAATTGAGACAGTGTCCTATGTGTGGCTCAGATCGTCGGAGGTGCAGCTCTCCTTGCTGCAACATTCTGCAGTTCCTCTCATTGCTCAGACTAACATAGCATGGATGACTAAACCATACGAAAATAACAACTCTCGTATATATAAAATGAATGAAATTAAAACGGGAAAGGAAGTAAAATATTTAACGTAACGAAAAAATTATATTGCAACAAATTGGACAACAAACTGATACTGGACGTGAAATGGAAATCGCATTACAGTTAATGTATAAAGCGGGAGCATGTTAAAATAACAATGCTGTTAAAAATGTCTCTCGTGACTTCAATACATTAGTGACTGAATACATCGCAGGAAGCAAATCAGCATGAACGAAATTGCTACTTAAAATATTGTGAATGCCATGTCACTGCTGTGAAATGCGCACCCGAACAATGTAATTTAATTCTCTGTATGAAATTATTCGGAACTGTGTTGTGAAATAATTTCTAACTCTCCTGTAGTTATCGACGCATTTCATGATACAAATAGAATTATCTTACATTCCACATCCATGTAAATGTCAACTGTTATCTCTGGAGTTTGAAAGTACAGAAATGGATTTTAGATGATTTTGTTCTCCGGTTCTGCCGAGATAATTTTCGCGTTGTTCTTCTGTTACTTCTTTTAGAAAGTATAACTTCTTGGGTGGAAGTTTATTTAAGACAAGTGTGACGTTAAAATCATCGAAATGTCAGACTTTATATGCCCTTTTGTTCTCTATAGTTGTGTGTATATCACAAGTGTCGCTGAGATAATGTTACGTGTCTGTCAACTCATAACTGCAGTAAGATGTGTGACCTACCCCTATGTTTACAGCTTTACTCATAGGTGGTTTTCATCCTTCACGTTTATGTTACTAATTTTATTTAACAGTCCCAGGAAAAACGGAAACAAAAAATACGGGCACCGAGAAGTTTGTGGTGTTATTTATGTGCGTTTCATACAGAAATTGAGTTGCCTAGTGATGTAGAAGGTGTTGAAGAAGTGTCAGTAAAGAAAGGTGGCAGTAACTGTGATTACACATACGTTGTTGAAAGGATATCACTTCATTCAGTTAAATGCCAATAGTTGCATTTTTCGACGATAATAACGACACTGAAGTTTTGAGAAAATATTTTCCTAAGTATGTGAACACCATTCCAGAACTTATGTGGAACGTGAAATATCAATGTACTGGGGACAGAGAAGTTGACTGGAGCATAAAATGAAGTGCATAGAGCGGAAAAGCGTGAAACTGTCGGTGTACGTTATTTCATACACCCACGAAATATTCACCGACTATACTACTCACAATTTGTGGCACAGAATACTATTGAAGGCGTGAATACAAAAAAGTAAGTTTTTGGAGTCCAACCATTTTCCACAGCTGACGAAGAAGGAAGCCAGGAAACCGATATTCAGTGAAATTTCTAGCGAAAACCTATTTGTGAAATATTTTCATGGTGCTAGACAAAAGCCAAAAGAATGTTTCAAAAGAGTACATGGGAAATGTAAACAAATTCTTATATTTAGGTACATAAAGACAATGACTGAATGGGCAGTAAATGAAATAAGTGGAAACGTAAAAATGACTTAGAGTACATTAGACGAATGAAATAGCATTCGATGCTAGTGCATATTACCATTTTCAGCGAAGGCAGTAAGACATGGACAATAAATGAGATAACCATTCCAGAGTCGGAAGGTAGCTTATTGAGGAATGAAACATGTTTCTACATTTAATATTTTCATTGCTGCAATGACAAACGGTTTACTCTGTTTATGGGTACAGGCCACCAACGACCACCATCAGAACTACTGAAGTGGTATTCGGGTTAACTTCAGCCAATACTTTGACAGATTTTTCTCCAGACAAAATGCCATTTTTTCCAGAGATAAGCCTTTTTGGAATTAGTAGAAAAATGAATTTCTGTTTGAGTATGAAGAAAGAGAAATACCATGACGTAACAGGAAGTTGATAGATGACGTTAGAAAACCAGTGCAGATGTAACTGGAGGCTGTGTTACACGGAAATATTCAGGGGAAGCATTTACCCAGCAGTGGATGATAAATGTGTGACGATGATGATGATGGTAATAGAAGAAAATTCTCCTCTGTTGAGGAAAATCCATTTGGTTTTGGTTTGGTGATGTAAGCGTGAAAACAGGTAAAGAAGAGAATAGTTAACGTGTGTAGAATATGTCATAACATGAACAGAAAAAATGAAAGCAACTGCAATGGAATGTAGTCGAACTATGTCAGATGTTTCAAATCAAGTGACATTAAAAAAACAAGATTTTCAGAAGACGAATTTTGCTAGTCGAGGATCAAAACAACTAATGATGGCAAGAGTCGAAAGGGTGCAATATGCAGAATAGCAATAGCATGAAAGGCTTTTCTGAAAGACAAATACATTCACGTTGAATATGCAGTTACCCTTTCATCCCCAGTGTAGCCATGTGGCAATATTACTTTCTTATGGGCCATTCTTGGATGTTTCCACCCCAAATCTTTATCCTGTAGTTGCCATATGGCCACACATATGTGTTTTGAGAAACCAGCAACAGATGGCAGTAGAATGCCCACATATGGGTCTTAAAAGTATTCTTTGGTATGAGCTGCCATTCTGATGTTTCGATCAGCTGTTGTGCACTAATAGTTGTTGCGCTTTTATACTCCTCTCTCCTCGAATATTTATAAGGTAAGTTTTCCATAATATTTTTAAAACTGCAATGTATCTCTGACTGTAAAATAATAACACAGTTGTAACGATTTATACTCAGAACACTTACTCAAATGTGACTGTTGCTATTTGGCAACTATGAGAATTCATTTCTTGCGTTTACATAACCTCAGAAACTGCTTCCTGTTTCACAGTTTTCTGAGAATGGCATCCCCCCAGAAAAATCTAACTGATGAGGAAATATTAGAACTGCTGCAGTTTCCAGATGGCGATACTTCAGCCTTTATGTCAGATGAAGAAAATAAAGAGTCTGACATTATCCAACCAGACTCCGACAGTGTGATAGAATATCCACAAAGTAATCATATTGAAATACGCATGCAAGAGAAGGATTCTAGTATTTAACATGAAGACATCTCTAAACCACACGCAACAAACATAGAAAGTAAAGGTGTACAACCTTCCACCAGTAAGTTAAGTATTATATCTTTTCAGGATGAAAACTTTTTACATAGTGTTACCTCAAAATGCACATAACTGATTGTTTATGCATACATTATGCTACAGGAAGCAGCTCAACCCGAAAAAAAGAAGAAAAACTGTTCCTGGAACAAAGGTGATTTCGTTCCGTCAGATACCACATGGAAAGACAAAATACCTCCACCAATATCTGATGAAGACCTGACTGAAACGAATTATTTTTAGATGTTCATTGATGATAAAATATGCGATTCCATAGAACTTGAAACAAATCATTACGCACACATCAAAGATGAGGTTGTCATTGATGAAGTAAAACAATATACTGGCATTTTACTATTTATGGGTGCAGTTCCAATGCCACAATATAAAATGTACTGGTAACAATAGTGTCGGCTTCCTCCAATAGCAGATGTTATGAGTATTAATAGATTTGGACCTCTAAGGTTATTTTTCTATCTAAATAATAACAACAACCAGAAACCGAAAGGTGATCCCAAGCACGACAAACTATTCAAAGTGAGGCCCCTGATAGATTCTTTACGGAACAATATCTTGCAACTCCCTCCAGAAGAGAAACAGAGCTTGATGAACAGACGATCCCTTTCAAGGAAGAAGTTCTTTAGTTCAGCATCTCAAAAACAAACTTCATAAATGGTGATATAAAGTGTTTACTCGAGCTGGAGTATCAGGCCTAATATATGACTTAGCAAAATATGTGAGTAAAGGCACGATTGTCGAGTATGGTTTAAGAGTTTCAAGAGATATTTTTCTGACGCTTTGTTAAGATTTACCACAGGAAAAGTACTACAAGATACTTTTTGATAACGGATGAGCTCTTTAGAACTTCTCAAACAGAAACGTATTTAATGTGTGGCGACTATTCGTTCAGACGGAATGTCACTTAGCCCCATAGCAGAAGAAAAGGAGCTGAAAAAGAAAGGAAGAAGGGCACTGCATTGTAGGACTGATGAATCATCCAGCATCGCAGCAGTAAGTTGGTATGACAATCAAGCTGTGCCACTGGTTTTCACATATGCAGGTACAAATCCACAGGATAAATGCAAGAGACGTAGTAAAAAAGGATAATAAGTGAATTCAGATATATCGAACACTGATTGTGAAGGAATATAATGAACACATGGGAGGAGTGGATTTAGTAGACATGCTCATAGAACTTCATAGCATAAATGTCTATTCCAAAAAGTGGTATATGCGAGTAGTTTATTGGTGCTTCAACGTGGCAGTTGTAAATTCGTGGTGGCTTTACAGACGTCACTTGAATCAGCGATGCGCAACATCTCATCTTTTTCTTCTGGATTTCCACATTCATATTGCTTCTGGTCTTATTATGGCAGGAAATGTTCTTCGTCGCAAAAGAAGAAGACCATCTACAGAAGATATATAGAAGATGTTGGCAGCCGCCAGGCCTATTGACATGTCATATATGATGAAGGTGGTCACTGGCCACAACAAAGCCACCAGAAAGGCCCCTGTAAGTTATGCCATACAGAATTCGTAACAGTGTCGTGCATAAAATGTAAAGTGTTCCTATGTCAAACAAGTTAAAAAAATTGCTTTATGTCTTTCCAGTCCAAGTAATAAATGAAGTTTTCTGTAACTTACCTTGACAGCATGTTTATGTTATGTTGTGTAAGAAAAACTTAGAAATGGTCATGTCACCCATGTAAAGGTATAATCTCCCTGTTACATTGATATTGTTCCTTGTATCAGAAGCACATCTTGTATTTGTAATCAGTTCTTAAAAATAAGTGATTTAATCAAATTCCTGAAAATCATTTCGCTGAGTACGACATTGCCATATGGCAACATTTTTTTCAAAACTGAGTGGGGGAAAGTGTAGGAGAACTTCAAATTATATTTTCAAATACATTCTAGATAACATATTTCAAAGTAAATATTGATTTTTAAAGCACATATATTAACTCAGGGTTGAAAGGGTTAAGTGCTATGAAGTCTTTAGTTTAACAGTTTAAGTCACAGCTTTGTAATGTAGTAAAATGTGGATGGTTATTTGAAGAGACAAGTAAAGAATGAAAGTTTTGAATTGTTCTATTATAGAATATTAGGTAGTTACATCGGACAACTAACGGAAAGGTACTGAATCGAATCGAGGAAAACTAAATTTAGGCAATAAGCTGACTAAAATAAGAAATGGGTCAACACAACACTTAACGAAAAACCAAAGAACAGTTAACTTGGTAAGGAGAGGGAGGAGAGTGTGGAGGGTAACAACTGGGGAGGGAACGTAAGGCAAGAGTACACACAGCAGGTTCAAATGGTTGCTGGTTGCTCTAGTTGTGCAGAGATGAACAGTCTGTCTATAATAAGAAATGGATCGACAGAACACATTACTAAGCTCCAAAGAACAGTTAACATGCTATGGGGAGGGGGGGGAGAGGGTTGAGGGTAAAAACTGAGGAGGGCTCGTAAAGCAGCAGGTTCGAATAGTTGCTGAGTGCTGTGGTTGTGCAGAGATGAACAGGCTCGCACAGGACGGACCAACATATGAAGCTACATGTAACTAATCACTTGGCTGATGACTACGACAACAGTAATTATCAAATACCATAAACCTACGTATATCTCTGCGTACTACAGTGTAACGCTTTAGAGAGCGTAAATTACGTTGAATTGCTTGTGCTCTTGTTGTATTTCCGTTAATCACAGACAGTACCAAGATGGGGCGGCTTATGTGCCTGAGCGATAGAGACTGCTTTACCATACATGCAACCACAATCGAAAGGTGTCTGTGGAGGGACCATTGGGGCAGCAGCTTTCTCAGTAGTTTCCGGGGCAACGGCCTTGATTGAAGGATCTGGTCTTATAACCCAAAACGACCTTTCTATGCAGGTACTGCCAACCGCTGAAAGCAAGCGGAAACTACAGCCTTTACTTTTCTGGAGGCTATGCAATACTACTGTTTGGTTAAATGATGATGGCATAATCTTGGATAATATAATCAGTAGCAGAGAGGGACTACTATTCAGATCTCTTGTTGGGTGCTAGACCAGAGAAAGTTATCATTGGAATAAACAAAACTGGCATTTGCGGGTTAGAGCGTGGGGTGTTAGATACCAGAGTGGGGTTCATAGGTTACAAAGTGTGGTAAGGGAAATGGAGAGACTGAAGTTAGATACAGCGGGGTTGCAAGCTAGCCTATGGTGGTGGCAAACCTACATCTGCCTAACGACTAAAAAGTCATAACCACCACACCCAAGTGGTGCCACTTGCATCGATAGCGCAGGGAAATCTGAGAATACACAGTGGACCCCGAGTGGATTCCCTGAGCTGGTTAACAAGAATCAAATTAATTTAATTACCTCAAACCCACAACCAAATATATGACATTATAGGGAAACAGAGTAGGTGTCATTGAAAATTAATAACAAGACCTGCAGTATGACAAAGACATTTATTAACTAATATCAAGGTCAAGAGAGAACAAACATACAAACATTAACACGAACTCAGGTTGTTGGCAATAGACTGGGCAACCAAATTGGAATTTATGTGTATATGAGACTGGTACTCTGAGAGGAAGGAAGTAGCAGACCACAGCCATTTGTGGTGCAATATTTTAGTGGATGTTGCTTACATCAGGGGAGGTGTGCAATCAGGGGCAAACCTATTGTTCTCCTTTGTTTGACAGTTACTTAACCTATTGTTCTCCTTTGATTCACAGGTACTTAACCTATTGATCTGCTAAAACGATCCCTCCTTCTGATTGACATATCCTTAATGTGTTGTTCTCCCACGCCATCCCACTCCCCTCATCCCCTCTGGAAACCTCCAACTCACCCCCTGCATCGCAGTGCTACAGGTACACTTTCAGGTCTGAGTTATTGGAATAGCCCCTTTCACTCTTATCAATTTTATTGCCTACATAATTAAGTTGATCAATTAATTAACCTCTCCCCCTCTCGTAAACACCCCTCCTACCACTCCTCCTCCTGGACATAGGCAGAAAAAAGACTCAATTGATCGGTCATTTGGAGGGAATTTGATTGCAGTGTATGGAATATTCAAATGTGTGTGAGTTCTTAAGGGACCAAACGGCAGAGGTCATTGATCCCTAGACTTACACACTTCTTAAACTAACTTAAATTAACCAATGGTAAGAACAACATACACACCCATGCCTGAGGGAGGACTCGAATGTCAGGCGGGAGGGGTCGTGCAAGCAGTGACAGGATGCCTCTAATAGCTCTGCAACTCCGTGCAGCTATGGAATATTGTTTAAGCAATTTAGTCACTGTATACCATAATGTTGGGATATTTATGGTAGTGTATGGATGATAGTTCATTTATTTAGTTAAAGCATTTATCCCGAAATCAACTGCTGTGTATGGAATATTGCTTAAACAATTTAGACAATGTGTGGAATATTGTTTATTTAAACGGTTTATGGGATTAAGTACAGATTATTTATTTATTTAAAGAATTTTTCAGGATATTGATCACTACCCCTGCCACCACATCCCCACACCCCTCGACCCCTCCCCTCTCTCTCTCCTCTCCTTTACCTGGAAATTAGCGGCCCTGTGGAGGACAGGAAGTATCTCACGAAGTGGAAATTGAAGGGTATATTCATTTTTATAATGAGTTTTTCAGGGCTTGGATTTCTCTTGCTTATGATTCTCTGCCATTTGGAAAGACACAGGTCTTGTGAGAAGAAAATACATCGGTGACATTCCTTATTTTTTAGTTATGATTACGCAAGGAATACAGCCATGAAACACACCTCGCACCTAATTACACAGTTAAAAATCTTTCGTTCACGAAGCACGCACCCCCCGCCGTCCCCTGTCCACAGGTCCGCACAGGACGCTACCACACATGCATCCAGAAGTCCGGATCCACTGGTGGCTCCCCACAAAGTGACAACACGACCATCAGCTGCCGGACTACGCGTAGGTGTCATTTCAGGTCTCGCAAGGATGGGGACCTAAGAAATACCTGTCGAAATACGTGTTCACCTAGGCAAAGTTGCTAGCGTGATATCTCTCTGCCTGTGGATACTGAGATCACTGGTCGCACTGGAGAAATCTGTTCTCATGTTTCCCAGAATAGCACATGATGCATTACTTGTAGCGATCTTAACAGGACATGCAAGCAGCGTCTAGCCATGCATGCGTTTATCTACCCAGCGTGGCTGAGCCATTGCCATCATTGCTTATCAATATTATATTGATGTCACATTGTCTTTTAAATAAAAACGAAGTCCGCTTCCCCTCAATGCGCTATAGAAATCTGTTGCAATCCTTCCCAGAATAACACAGGGGGCATTGTCCTAGCAATCCTAACAGGACAGCCAATCCATTACTTATCAGTCCCGTCTCGGAATTCTTAAAGTGTCACGGAAATAGTTAACCATCGCTTTTGTTGTAGCTTCCGTTTCATGTCAGCTTGTCTGAATGGAAGTAATTGTACTCGCAGGACCTGTTCACAAAAATAGCCCAGAAAACATCGACTGGTTTCTCCCTCGCGAACCTAATGGGGGTGCCCATCCATTACTTATCTGCCCCTTCTCGGAATTGTAAAGTGTCAAAGAAATAGTTAACCTTCGCTTTTGTTGTAGCCTTCATGATGTCCCAGCTTGTTAGCATGGAAATTCTTGTCCTTCCAGAACCTTTCACGAACATAGCGCCGAATAACGCCGAATGCATTCCTCCTGATAGTCCTAACGTGACACTCCGTCCATCACATGTTCCCTTTCCTGGAAATCTTTATGTCTGATTTCAAAAACATCTCTGAAACTCAAATAGGCTCACCACTATGTAGCGACTCCTAAGCCACAGCACAAAGGATATCTTGTGAATGAATGGAGCGTTCTGATTGGCCCTTACTGAATTTATCCGCCAAATTACTGATGCCACCATTGTGGAAGCACTGTCCCCCGTTTGTTCTTTCTTCAGATGAGACTATCAGTGGCAAAAAACTATTTTGTACACATCACCGTATTGCATCGGCAGTTAAACCCTGCAAAGAGGCCTACAGATCGTCAAATATGGAAAGACTCTTACTCAATTAGACTGCTCTGCCACTGACGATGCGAGCTTGAATATTAGGGCATGAAACCAATCTCCAACCCGGCAATATATCACTGCAAACCGTGTCGATGTCATAAACACACAATTCGTATCCTGCACCATGCAAAATTGCCCCTTTTGCATCATTCATAAAGCTTTCGACCGCCAGACACTCGTACATACACCGCAAAGACTGTTGTACAAAAGCTGGGTTGGTTCCTCTCAGCACAAAGGCATCATCATTTGTGGTCTTGACCTGCTTGCTTGCTTGATTTCTACGCCAATCTCCAGACTCTGGGATTACAAGAACACAAGTATTCTCACAAGGTTTTCCAGAATATTATACCATTTACGCGATACTTCTAAATAACAAGGACATTGCAAGATCGTTTGCTTATCGGTATTATTCAAACAACATAATTCAGAAGTTATAGACTCGAGATTATTTCTCTAGAAACGCGAAACCTTAGCGAGGTGGTGCGTGCTCTAATTCACTGATCAACTAGAAACTTATCCTGTCTGTGAAGACCTTTCTATGAAAACTCGAAAAAAATTGAGGAAACTGATATTTCCACTCGTGAATACCAATGACGGTGATGTAACACGTTCCAAATCACCCCTTCAATTTACAAAGTCAACTAGAGTGATTCTCATGTCTAGAGAACCAGGATTAGTGTCTTCCACCTGTCTTTCACCTGCTAGATGCTGGTACCTTTTGCCGTGGCGAACCGACCCAGCCGTTGTACAACAGTCTTCACAGTACATGTATGAGTGTCTGGCGGTAAGTTTACAGCACGCTCCACCAAATGACAGAGAATGATGAGCAAGATAAATCAAAGCCCGTAAAATTGATTTTTATGTATAAAAACAATATAACCTTCGATTTCCTCTTCGTGAGATACTTCCTCTCCACATCAGAGCCGCCAATTTCCAGGTAAAGGAGGGGAAAGGGAGAGGGGAGATGGAGTGGGGAGGGGGAGAGGGGAGTGGGAGAGGTGGGTGGAGATGAGGTGGTTGGGTTAGTGATCGATACCCTGAAAAATTCCTTAAATAAATAAATAATCTGTATTTCATACACTACATTGAATCACGTAAAGTGTTTAAATAAACAATATTCCACACATTGTTTTAATTGTTTAAACAATATTCCATACACAGCAATCGACTTCCAGAGAAATTCTTTGACTAAATAAATAAACTATATTCCATACACTGCCCTAAACAACTAAACAACAATCTATACATTGTATAAATTGTTAAAACAATATTTTTTACACTGCAATCGAATTCCCTCCAAATGACTGATCAACTCAGTCTTCTTGGCGCCAGTCTATCGAAGGGAGAGTGGGAGGGGAGGGCTGTTTACCTGAGGGATAGAGGTTAATTAATTGATCAATTTAATTAAGTAGTCAAAAAAATTGATAAGAGTGAGAGGGGCCATCCAATAACTCAGACCTGAAAGTGTACCTGTAGCAGCAAGGGGTAAGGGGCGGGTTGGAGGCTTCCTGAGGGTGTAGTGGTGGGGGAACAAATAAGGGATCCTTTTAGCAGATCAGTAGTTTACGTACCACTAAATGACAGGAGAACATTAGGTTAAGTACCTATCAACCAAAGGAGAACGATAAGTTGGCCGCTGAGTGCATACCAACCCCTGACGTAGGCAACCCACATAAACAAATTGCACTACAAAGGCTTGCACATACACAGACATACATAAAACAGAGGAGACGCCCTGCAAATGTGAAATATGCAGGGTGGGGCGACTGGATACAGTCGAGTACAGTACTGTACTATGCCTCCTGATCAGTGCATTTGCGCTATGTGTTGGCAGCTGTACTACGTTTACAACCAATTTTAGAACATGGAACGAGATGTTATGTCATGATCGCATGGGTAGAACTGACATGAAAATCGTCAAAATAACAAAAAAAAAAACGTATAAATATACAAAAATGCGGGGAAATTGAGGAAGTACTTGTGTGTTTTCTGGCTGGTGCAGAAGCATTCTTGTACTTGGGAATGAGTATGTGACAGCAAGAGGAATCCGAGGAAACGTCGACATGGGAGCGAAGGGAGCCAGGGAAACTGTCATTTTCTTCGTTGAGGCAGCTTTCTACTGTATGTCTATTGAGGTAATAGTGATACACATGAGTTGACTGTTGTCTTTGATACTTTCCTGGAAAAACAGAGAGCCATCTGCCTCTAAACTTACTTGCATCTACGTTAAAGGATGAAATAGAGTGGATGGAGTGGTCGGTTAAAATAGAGTTGTAAGGAGGTACGATTTAATGTTAGAGAGTGAGAGAGGGGGGGGGGGGTGGCGAAGTAGCTGCAGGTCATTTGACTATTTTTTCCCAATTTTCTGTCAGGATGCATCAGTTGTGTGACATATCCTGCGTTCGACTCGTGTACAACTGCATGTTCTGTGTGGGTCTCAGACCAGTGTTTAATTGCGATCGTTAACAGTAAATCTCTCGGTCATCAGAGGACTTCCATCTCATGTGTGATGAAACGTGACACATTCCTCCAAACGAACTATGTTTTATGTGATGTACTCGATTCCCCTGTCGCATCTTGGGTATACTCGTAACTTCAAGACTTCACTTTCGTATCTAAGATGATTCCAAGTCAGCGATAGGTGTTTGTGAGGCATTGCAGTCCCTATGTATACATTTGCTTGGCAGATGTGCTGTTTACAGAATTAGTGGCGGCATGACGTGTACTTTCACATGTCAAACGCCGCTGCTATGCTTTTAACTGTTTCCTTGTAAGAGGGATTCTCCGATACTAACGATCATTTTCTATAGAATTGATGTGGGCTTAGAATAATTTCTGAACCGTGATCGGATGTCAACAGAGGACGCTATACATCTCTGGAGAGCTATATTGTGCATGTATGACAGACCTACTGCTTTAAGGAAGTAGTTTTTTCGTTTTACGGTTTGGCACCATAGTGTATCGTAGAGAAACCTGCAAGAAGGATGTATGACATGAGCTAGAAGTATATTTCTTACACTTGAATATTAACAGCGCTGTAGTCGACACGACTGATAGGTCGGAAACTCAAGCGACCTAACATTATATGCTGAACCGTGTAGCCTTAGGAGTATGTGTGTTTTATGTTCTCTCTTACCAATACCCTCCTGGTACTGATCCCTGACACTAGGACAATACTTTAAAATTGATTGAGTAGTTGATTTACGTAAAATGCTTCGAATGCCATCCATCTGAAGCTCCATCATGCATAAAAATCACCCGTTTCTTGTTCTCCTTAACTGTCTGCTATTACTTCGCAACACTTTCAGATCTGTTACTATACACTGATAAGGAGTGCTAACCTCTTCGACATGGACGCATCTGAAGAAATCTTGTGGCAAGGTCCATTCAATCATGAGACGCAGAATGTAGCGGTCTTCTGGTCAGCTGTAGATTAAATCAATAACAGTGCTGCAGGGCAGGCTGGTCAAAGACAATGCGAAATCGTCTCTGTGTCTAATTTTACCCTAAGACTGCGAGAATGCTCTGTGACTCCCATATGCGTAGAGATAGATAGCAAATTATGCACTATGCTCGAGATGCTAGAAATATGTAGACCGCTGGCTGGTGAAATTTACTGATATATGTGTTCAAGAATTAACAGTGAATGGAAGTACTGCACAGTCATCTTTCTACAGGCGCAATGATACTCGCAAAGTAGAGAGGGGGCAGTTTAGCTATGTTACTGAAATTGGGTAACATGCTGTCACATCATTGGCTGGTGTGGAAATTACTGTAAAAGTGCTAAAATTGTTCGCACTATCAACTGTGATGCATAGTATTATAGTACATCGACAGGGTCTTTTCCATCCCATCCGTCAACTGCAAGCTGTTGGGTACCACATAATGATTGACTGACATCGCTTGTTTGAGTTGGAGAAAGAGTTGTGGTGGAGCGGAAATACCTTCTGGAGACAGCTAGCACCAAAACAGTGATCGCGTACATGACTGCAATATGAGGAATCAGTCGAAATAGAGTTGCAGGGCCATCAGCAATTCCGTCACTGTGACTGATGAGTTTAAATGTAGAGGTCGTCAGTCACGTTCTGACTGCAGTTTGGAAAATCTCCGCAACGCCACCAAACTACTCCAGTTTCCGTATGTTGTAAGTGTCTTTCATTTAAAATCATCCAGTGTGTATGTGGTGTGTTATGGTAGCAGCAGTAACAACATGATTTACACCGTGCGATGTCTAGTTTTCTGTGAGAGGCAGTGGATCAGAACGTGGTAATGTCAGTTTCGAGCCTGACACAAACCTTGAAGTCGTGGTGGAAAAAACAAAATGTATGGAAGTGTAAAAAGTGTGTTACAACACAGAAAAACGATGTTTGAACATCGACACAGGGTCACAGGGAACCTCTATTGCGACGTACATCACAGTCTGAGAGATACAGCTATCCTCCAACAGTACAGTGATCGAACCTTTAACTGGTCTGTGCAGTGGATCAGTACCTGTATATTTAATAGGATAGTCACATGTGCTCGATGCTGATATGCACGCAGTTTTTGTTTTTGATATGTGTTGGAGGGGGGGGGGGGGAGATGCGGTAAAAATCTTATCTAGTTCTCTATGGGATGAAGTTAGTGGAGCTTTTATAGTTCTCAAATTTTCTCTGTTGTAAGGTACAGAATAACGATTATAGAATGTGGGGATGATAGATGTGAATGAGCCCTGAGGGATGCGGATCTGCAGTACCTGTTTGTAGTTTGGAGAAGCATCACAATGCAGTAGGAAAATCCACGTCCTTTCACCAGTTCCCATACTTTCTTTTATACCACCTTGTGTTGCAGGAGCAGCCCTCATTTATTACTGACCTTGCACATCGTGCACAGTTGGCGGCGCTACGATAACATGTTCCCGTTTCCTTGGAATGGTCAAAACACAGTCCTGTCACAGTAACTGAGCTTAGCCTATTTCTACGCGGGTTGCAAAAGGTGGTAGATATAGCCTTCTTTGACTTCCTGCTCAGTTACAACTTACATTGGAACGATCACGTGCTCAAAGCTGCAGGGATGGTAGCGCAGGGTCTTTGGGGCAGTTGCAAGATGTACTGTGTGACTCGTTTCGAGATATGAGAGACCAGAAGTATGATTCACTAGTGTCTGTAATCATTAAAGGACTTCTCCATTGGATACAATGCAGGTATGGAGTTGAATGGAAAAACTTGATTCCAAATCATGGGCATCTTTTCTACCGAAAGCGTAGCATTAGAACTCTGAAAAGCTAGTATACATTTCTTACGATTAAAATCAGCACACCATCTACTACTGTTTGTGATCCTACTCTATCAATCATTGACTATAACTCAGTGGATGTATCGCAGAACCTCTGACATGGCATCGAGGCAGAATGCATTTCAAATACTGGAGAAATATCTAGCGGTGGCATGAAGGAGTTAGATATACCGGGTTCATACCACATTTGTTAGCTGAATCTGTTTCAAAATTCGGTAATTTTATTACGAGGGTGCACCATCGGCGACGTGTTACCACACTGCTGGTCTGATAATATACTCTCCTACGATCGCCATCTATTTCAGTTTCACTGTATTTGTCTGGAAAAACCACGTCATTCGGAGGTAATGCCATACCTCTATTTATAAAGCCAGTGTAGCTTTTAACATGGATACTACAGTGCACCTGTAGAACAAAGATTGTCTTTGACAGTAACATACAGTAGTTGTTGCGATTGTGCTTTGTTTAACATCTGCCGGTTTGTAAGGCGATTACACCTCTCTTTCTAAGACACGTTGGTAGTATTCGCAAGAAAAACTTATGAGGCATGTGTGCCCATTGCTGATTTTCTCTCAGTATTATTTCGTATCTCAGCAATCAATTATAGGTGTAGTATTATACTTAGTAGCAGGGGATGTGTAATAGGTTCGCCTTCAGAATCAGTTTCATAAGGTATGTGTGTGTGTGTGTGTGTGTGTGTGTGTGTGTTTCTACATGTGCAAAGGGAATGACTGTGTCCAGTCGTGAGAAAGGTACGGATTTGACGTGTAGTATTGTGACAGGAAAGGGAAAGGTATGTCACGTCAGAAGGATGTTACAGATATTTCTATTTCCAGGGTTGTAGCTGGCAGCAGGGTGTATTTCCCATACTTCGCTCATTGTCAAATATCATTCAACTAAGACCATAATCGTAACATTTGATTATAAGTATAGCGATCAAATAAGTTTGTGACCGATTTCTTAGGACGATTGTGACTTTGGTTACGTGGCGCGCCAGCAGTGACCTGTGGCGGTAATGATTGACGTTCCGGCTAACAGTAGGAGCTGTCCAAATGGAGAAGCCTGTTGGGATGCAGGAATGTAGCGGACTTAACCGTGTCGTCCTCTAGACGGACGAATAGCGAATTACTACTTGTTTTTGTGGTGCACACCTTTCGTAATCGCCTGGAAATTTGAGAAGATTCGATATAGATGTATGTTTGCGCTGGACCATTCATTTCTCCCATGTAAATTGTCTGGTTGCCTGCTTCCACACATTTCGCGCCTTTATTTAGTTGAGAGAATATCGATTGTAGTGTATGCATCTCCCAAGTGAGAGACGGGTGGAAACACATTTTCTGGTCCTCTAGACATGAGAAACACGTTAGTTGACTTTGTATATCATAGGGATGATTTTGAGCCTGTCACATCACCGACATCGATATCTGCAAGTGGAAATATCAATTTCCTCTATTTTTTCCAGTTTTCAAGTATAGGTCCTCGCAGATGGGATAAGTTTAAAGTTACTCAGTGGCTTACAGCACACTCTACCTCGCTAAGTTTCGGGATTCTGGAGAAATAATTTCCAGTCTATATCTTTGGAATTATGTTGCGTAAGAGATACTGCTAAGCAAGCGATATTGCTATGTGCTTCATATCGGGAAGTATCGGGTAAATGGTGTAATATTCTGCCCACCCATATAAAAATACATGTGTTCTTATACTCCCAGAGTCTGGAAATGTGTGTAGAAAGCAAGCAAGCAAGCAAATAGGTTGGGGCCAGAAACAGTGAGGGGAACCGAGCCAGCGTTTGTACAACATTCTTCGCGATATATTTGAGAGTGTCTCGTGGTCGCTACTGTGTGTCCTATAGTGAGGAAGGTATAGATTCAACACATCGATAGGCGAAAGGAGAATGAAAAGAAAATTTTACTTGGAAAATTACGTGTGCTAGAGATACTGAGATTCGTTCCAGAACCATAGTTGTAAACAGAAGACATATCCAGTGCATTGCTTGGTGTCAGACAGTGGCAGCACTCCTAATATTTAATTGTAATTACACTGATAAATATGTGTCTGGTTCGCAATATTCTTGTGTGTCTGGAGATGGCCGCTGGAAACATACCAGCAAGCAAGCATGGCAACCATTGCTCACCAGTTCAGAGAGTCAGAAAAACCTTTCGACTTAGGATGATGTGGCTCACGGCTCCACCTGGATGGGTAATTAGCGAACTAATATGCAGTTTGCGCTGAGTTGCCTTCGGGACCACGTGTGTCACATGTATTCTGTTGAAATTTGAGAAGGTTCAGTATGACATGTGTTTGCACTGGGAATATTGACAGCATTCGAACTCCTAATAATCAAGTCCTCCTGGGGTAAGGGGTCGTCCACGGCCAGCTGGCCTGTCTCTGGCTGACACGTGCTTCCGTGGCTGCAGTCATGGGCCATGTTTAGAGTAGCAGTGTCGGTGCAGTGTCGGCGCTGCACTGCGGCATTTTGGGTATACTGAATGTCTCGTCTGCAGAAGACAATGGCAGACGATGCTCCCACACCAGCAGCAGCAGCAGTATGATGTATAAATTCAGTCACGGACAGGCTGTCCCATTGGGACCATCAGGAAAAATGCATACGGTTTTATTCAAGACTGTTTTCGTTAACAGGTCTTGTTAGGACAAGAATTTCCGTGCGGACGAGCTGAGACATCACAGAAGCTCCTACAAAAGAGACAGTTAACTATTTCTGTGACACTTAACGAATTACGAGATGGGACTGATAAGTAATGGACAGACTGTCCCATTAGGATCACTAGGGAGACTGCACACGGTATTATTCTAGAAAGCACTGCAACAGATTTCTAAAGCACGTTAAGAGGGGCACTTGGTTGTTATTTACGTGGTCACATGACATCAGTTTAACAAGCTGGGTAGGTAAACGCTTGCATGGCTAGACGCAGCTCGCACGTCCTGTTAGCATCGTTAGGAACAATGCACCAATGCAGCATTGGAACAGATTACTATAGCGTGACCTGTGACGTCAGTATCCATAGGTAGAGAGCTATGACGCCAGCAACACTACCTAGGTGAACATGTATTTCGACAGGTATTTCTCAGTTGTCATGTATGAAAGGGATGCCACTTCCTCATCCTTGCGGGACCCGAACTGACACCTTCGCGTGGTTTGGCAGCTAACGGCCGCGTCATTACTTAAGAGGAGGCCACCGGTGCAGCCAGACCCCTGGGAGTGTGTGTGGAAGCGTCCTGTGCGGTCCAGTGGACAGGAGGCGGTGGGAGGTAATGGTTCGCGATCGAAAGTTTCTTTAACTGTGTGTAATTACGTGTGGTGTATGTCTCATGACAGTGTTCCTTCCGCATACCGAATAAGAAAAGAAATGAGATCGATGTAATTACTTCTCAGAAGACTTGCATCTTTTTAAATGGCAGAGAATGATGTGCAAGAGAAATCCAAGTCCCAAAAATTTGAATTTTTTATAAAAAAAACAATATTCCCTTGAGTTTCCCCTTTGTGAGATACTTCCTCTCCAACTCAGAGCCTCCAATTTGCAGATAAAGGAGGGTAGGGGGAGAGGGATAGGGGTGAGGGGGTGGAGGTAGTGACTAATCTCCTGAACAATACTTTAAATAAATAAATAACCCGTATTTCATTCACCGCCTTGAATCCCATATATTGTTTAAATAAGTAATGTTCCACACACTGTCTAAATTGTTCAAACAATATTCCATACACAGCAAGACAAATTCTTTAACCAAATAAGTAAACGATATATATACAATGCCATAAATAACTAAACAACATCCTATGTATTGTCTAAATTGTTTAAACAATATTCTCTACAGTGTAATAGAATTACCTCCAAATGTCCGTTCAATTCAATTTTTTTCCCGCCAGTTTCTGGGATGGGGGTTGGGGGGTTT
This sequence comes from Schistocerca americana, assembly GCF_021461395.2. NCBI lineage: Eukaryota > Metazoa > Arthropoda > Insecta > Orthoptera > Acrididae > Schistocerca > Schistocerca americana. Next base: position 316,860,214 of record NC_060125.1, read on the forward strand.
GCCAGAGGGGGAGAGGTTAATTAATTGATCTATTTAATGAAGTAGTCAATCAAACGTATAATAGTGAGAGTGGCTAGTCCAATAACTCAGACCTGAAAGTGTACCTGCAGCAATGAGGGGGAGGGGTTGGGTGGAGGTTTCCTGAGGGAGGGGTGTGGGGGTAGGGTGAGAGGGAGAGGGTGGGGTAACGATAGGTTAAGGACCTGTCAGTCAAAAGGAAGGATCCTTTTAGCAGAACAGTAGTTTGGGTACCTGTCAATCGAAAGGAAGGATCCTTTTAGCAGAACAGTAGGTTAAGTACCTGTCAATAAAATGAGAATAATAGGTTAAGTATCTGTCAATCAAGGGAGAACGATAGGTTTGCCCATGATTGCATACCTGCCCCTGATATAGGCAACATACAATAACCAAATATGCGATAACTGAGCTTGTTCCACTACTGAAGACTGTAAGTCTAGGTAAGCACAGTCTGCTGCATCGTTTCATTGATTGGTCTCTCGTGTTAGGATACAGTGAAGCATGCAATGGACACTGGGAGTGACCACTGCGAGTACAAGGCTGTTATGAAAAAAGACAATCGGGAAAACGATTGATACGCTTCTGAATCTGTCGAAGTTCCACAATGTTACCGATACAGCCGTTGAAAGCCGACATGCTTTCGTCTGCGTGCAGGCGCTGCTCAAGCTTCGTACTGTGGAATTGACTCAACATTCGCCGCTGATTGTCTGACGTCCGTGAAAATATAAAGTTTCGCCTGGGTGTCTGGATGTCTTTACAATTAACTGCACTCACGGTAGAGTCGGAACAGCTCTAGCGACTGTACCGCGCAATGGTCAGGAAGGAAGACCCCTTTGCATTGACCAAAACCTTCTGATAAACAGCTGTCCCCTCCCCCCCCCCCCCCCCCCCCAAGTTCTTGCATGAACCCATTGTGGTCCAGAAGTGGTTTTTGTGCCAATCATGTCTCCTAGCGAGGAGACATGATCTTCCTCAACCAATTACTTCGTTGCACTACACATTATGTTATCCGAAAAAGCAGCATATAATGCCTGGAGTCTCTGCAGCCATACCCCAGGCGCATTTCACAAGATGAGGGAAGCTTCCTAGTGAAAAGCTCCGTCTCATCCATTAAACAATTTAGCGGGCGCCGTTTATGTGTGGCCCTGTGACATCTAAGAAACACGACATAAGGAAATGAGCCAGGCGCCAGCCTGACGCCACTTTACGTGGACTCACACACGGGATGAGGAGACCATACTGCCACACCACATCCACTCGCCAATAAAGCGTTTAGGCCAGAGCCAGGTTGCCCAGTGCCGCCAGTTTCTAAAGAAGGGTCATTTTGCATTCAGCCCTGGCATTCGCACCCTCCATCTTGGCCGCCAGCGGTGTCTCTGTAGCCTAATTCTACTACTGCTACTCAAGTCATGCAAGTACTGTGAGATCAATCAGTGGTTTACCCTAACCCTAACAGTCCATCAGATTAATAACAATCAGAGAAAATTTAAATACATCAAATGCGGATGAAATTGTATGATAATCACCGAAAGAAATTGAGAGGGGAGGTGCTTGACTGGTATTAACACAGCAGTGGCCTGTTTGGAAGGCAACGCCATCTTTCATTACCCCACACTCAGAATAGATCATTTTTTGCCATTTGTGGCTCACTTCAGGCAAGGGATAGTCTGACACAACACAAGGAAAATGTCTATATTAAGTGATCATAACAGCCTGTACTCATGGTGAAGCATGAGAGGGCAGAGATTATGGAGGCGAATATTGCAAACCTCACAGCCAATTTTACTTTCATATTTCAAGTTACAGCCATTCATTCACGGGGATACCCATAAGCACACTCACGTCCTCTCGCCCAGGTGCAACAAAGTTGAGCACTGCTAGGTGTTGCCATAGTCAGTTCCATGGACCAAATAGTCTGGCAAGCATCCACACTTAATTCGTTATCAATGCATAGTTCAATTGTGCCCATCGCAAACACACACATTTCTTACAAGGGATATCCCTCCCTGTGTGAAAAGTGACCACATTTACTCAGTATCCCTAAGGAAAGAGACAGCCATAGCGACGTGACCTAATGTCCTCTCGCACTGATTCATTCATGAAACATGAATATTACACAACTTGCGACTAACAGTAGGCGAAAAACTGGTGAGGATACATATGAAGATAAATTATCCACGGTAAACGAAAGAAGAAATAATCTGATAGTAACGTTACATGAAAACATAAAATTAGGAATGCCTATAGCAGCGACCGATCGACTGTAGCCAGTTGTGGTTTAGTGGTTACCAAAACAAGATTGTGTCCTACTTCAATCTATGGATAGGAAGCAAACAAACAATTATAGAGTGTAATATTCATCAGTGAAATAGATGATGACCAGAAACTAAGTGTCACTAAACATTTGTGCATACAACAACGGTGAAACACATTCTTTTCTTTGGTTTATGAGATATGTTACATGATAATGCCGGAAGGAGAAATTGTGGATTGTAACGTCCTTGAGCTCGATCTATCTCGAGTAGGTGTTGACAGAATTGTTTTACAGAAGACACTACGTAACACAGGCTGACAGCGCAGTGGTCTTGGTGAGAATTGTGGGCGATCACACAGACAAGGCCCATTTGTGGGTTGGCGGGTGTGGGCGTTGGTGGCTATGACGCAAGACGCTAGACGCACATCATGCCCTGCTGATGGAACTGGGCGCTGCAGGGTGCGGGCAGTCACAGAGACCACTTATACACGAGGACCAGCTGCACACGAGAGCCACCGTTTGTCGCTATGTGTTACATCTGACGTCTCCCTCTGGCTGGTGCGCCGATAGGAGGACCAGGTGACACGTCTCGTAGAGCTGTGATGTGCCAGTGGCTGGGATAGACTGAGGGCAGTCACGCGAACCATGCCCACATGTAAACCACTTGCCTGGCACCATGTATGAGGCGCTCCAGTACGTCCCTCGGCCGATGGAGACACCCCTCCATTGGCATTATTCATGGGCAGCCTTGTTGACAGTGGCACACCCCAGGTGCCCCTTCTTCAGCTCAAGCAGCTAGTCGGGCCGGACCACTGGCTGGAATGCTCGTCCTACGGAGAGAGAAAGTGAAAGTGCTTGCCAGCCATCAGCAGCCTACGCTTGGGGATCCCCAATGTCAGTTCTCTCACATCACCTGTTGGCGAAGGCGACCGTGGTATATGACGGCCATTGTTTGCTTGTTCCGCAGGTTACACTGCCCGGGTCTCCTCAGTGCCCTTAGCCAGGTCCTGTGCTGGCCGGTTTCTTGTCCAACCTTCTAGTACTTGCATGAACAGTGCCTGTACAGTCCTCACTGAAACCAGTTGCTACACTATCCACACCTTCTACAAAATTTTGTAATTAGATACAGTAATGAGTCGGATTCCGACTCACAAAGAAAACCTAGAATATTCCCACTCTAGATGATACTAAAAAGACAAAAAATTTGAATACTTATTCACGGGTTGCTAGCGTATATATAGATAAAACAAAATACATAAATGTGGAACTTAGCAACAGACATGAAAAATTACAAAAATTAATCCAATATCTAACGGTAAACAAGGGTACTCCGTACTAATTATCTTATATGTAATTTCGCACCCCTTAGACGCTAATAATACTTAAAAACTACCCTCCAACAACTTTTACATCCTAAACATTCAGGCCTTCACAGTGGCAAACACAAATGGAGACCGAATCTAAAATTCAAAACTAAATTATGAAGCCCAACACGCAACAGTAAATCTAAAAACGTAGTCTTCCTACGTGGTGGCGTCGTCTGGGAGATCTGTGAACATTTTAAAGACAGGCACACGGCTTCACAGTAGCAACACAAAGGGGCAACACGAAAAGACAGTGAATACTGGCAGTGCAACCTGCATGAAGAGAAATAAAATTTCGATACCTTATGTGTCCATCTGGCCCGACCTGCGACAACCTAGTCGCGCGAAATGCCCGCCCCCCTCCCCACCCCCCCCCCCCCTCAACGTTACATCGCGATATCAATGTTTAGGAAAGCCGGGTAAATGTCCAGACGTGTGCCAAGAAACACAAGCATTAAAACGGAACTATTACTATAATAAGACGTAACTGATATGCATGAGAAATACGCAGTTCGGTCCCGTGTCTCGGTTTCATTGTTGGGTTGCGAATCACTATTACCCACTATCTTTGCTCCGCGATGAGGCTGCACACACACACCACACACACACGTATTTAAACGGGGAGGTGACAATAGCTCTCACAACACGACAGTATGAGCCAACGCACAGCAGCGAGGGCGGGCTCGGTGGCCACCTCAGCTTTTCACGAATCCGAATTCAGTACACACTACTTAGGAGTGACTAAGCACACTCGAAAAAACACCTGTAAAAACTGGCGCAACGATCAAGCCGTGCTCATACGCACTCGAAACTGGTCAGGAAATAGGTGTAACGCAATGCTTAGAGCCATTTGAACCATTTGAAAGACGCAGAGGCCCAAATCACCCTTGTGGCAGTCATAGCCCCAGATAGAGAATGCATTCGCCCAAACACCAATAAGCATCACTTAAAATTATGGCGTTCACATTCCAGATCAGTGTACCAGGATACAAGCAATCATGGAACAAAAATGAAACAAAATAGACAACTTTAAGATGGATGTGACGCTAAAAAATGACAACCTTCTTTTCGTTCAAGCCATATAACCAAAAATTAACCCTATACCTGAAGTTTACAGAATTACATTCACAAAACATAAGAAATCAATACCTAAAACCTATACTGCTTGACTGATGGGTTATACATTACGAAGTCCCTATTCTATAAAGTGCTTCACATGACAAACGTGGTGAAGGCCGACCGACCTTTTCATCTTCAATGATTCCAGTTCCACGGCTTTCTCGTAACCGATTCTGCGCACTCGGAAATTACGAACCTCTTTCGCGAAACCCCTGGCGTCAATTTCGTGGAGGGCTACGGTTATGTGTCTTGTGAGAGAGATTGGGTGGACGAATCACAACCGCCTCTCGTACTAGCTGATTCCTGTCTGGAGCGCGCCTACCTACAGAAGCTTGCTGGTTCTGTTCCCGCTCCCGCCAATTACGGTATTAGTGCCACACATTATCCCCTGCTCGGCTCTGGTACCCGTAATTTCTGCGGTCGGGTTGAGGTGCTCTTTCGTCTGTCCCTCCCTGTGGACCGTAGCGCTCAGTGCGCCAATCCTTGTTCTTACGCTGTTTCTGGTTATTGCTGTCATTGCTTCTGCGTTTATCCTTACATTCTGCCTCTCATATACCAATTCAGTCTCGCTGAGTAGGCATTTGGAAGTTTGAATGTTGTCCCCGCATTTACCGACGAGTGCATGTTGGTACTGCATGGAGAGCTTCGAGATACAGAAACTAAGAATTTCCGACGGGCTGCAGGGTGCGTCCAAGAACTGGTTCTTCTTTAATCACGCCTCGAACATTTTTACCAGTCCTTTGTATCCCGGAGATTTGAGTTCAAGCCACATCATGATCTCCTGATTTGCTCTTTCCTGTATTTATCATAACCAATAGGAAGCTAGAAATGTTCCTTGAAGTCTTCGAATGAGCTGCACTTTGCCGCGACATCTCGCACTTTTTTCGGCAGGAATTCCCTCAATATACGCACAAATAAATTCCAGATTCTCACTGAGGGGTCATGAGGATGGTAACGACCGGGTGAATTGTCCAGTCCAAAGTTTAGAATGTAAACCGCCGCCATTTTCCCTAAAATTTTAGGATGGACATGAAATGCTTCTGATCAAACGTAGGTTCGACCCTCGCACTCGAGAATTTGTCAGATTCAGTCACGGGGTGTTGCTCCAGATGATGAGACACCTCGTGTCCTCTTTGGCCGTCACATCTACCAATATTCTCCGGGACCATGTCCGGCGTATCCTACCCACCGGTTGAGAGGTATCGCGTGAGTGAGCACAACACTCGGCAGAAGACTTGGCTTGCGTCACGCTACTCTGCGTCTTTCTTCGCCTCCGTCCCGAGTCTGCGTACCTCAGAAAGTTTTGCCCCAAACTCGTCCATGCGTTCTCTGATCTGCTACTTTCATGACATCGCCGCATGCTCTCTTTTTTGTTCCAATTCTTCTGCCTCATTCATTCGTTTCTTTCTAATTTTTCTCCCTCCAGCCTTCGTTTTCTTTCCGATTCTTCTTCCTCCTCCTTTCGTTCTCTTTCTAATTCTTCTACCTCCTTCTTTTGTTTTCCTTCTAATTCATCCATCTGCTTCTTAAGCTGAACTAGGAGAGGAATGACTGGATCATGTTCTGGTTCAAAATGCGTGCCAGGCATTGGCGAAGCAACCCGCGATTCCCTACCGCTGCTGCATTGGCGTCGCACTGTAAGTCTGTCTTCTATATCCCTTTCCCAATTTCTACTAGTTAATAATACGTCTAAGTGGCCACGGTCGTCTCCATCATCAGAACTGTCACCACTGTTAAATCCCTGTTCCGATCCCGCATCATCTATCAGTATCGAATGCCTATCATACGTGCCTGACTGATCCATGGGAAACCCGACCAACACGTCACCAGAAGGGTTAACGTCACCGTTATTAGTGTTTTCCATCGTATTTCCAGTGTCTTCTAGACTTTGGCCACGAAGTAACTTCGCTTTACTCCTCGTCAACATTCATGACAATGGAGGATAAAAAAAGGAATTATTTTGTATGCCCCGAAGAGAGAACAAATAAAAGGGAAACAAAACAAAAACTATGCACATGTAAGATTACCTAATAATAACTGACTCTCAAATACACTAAACAGAAACATACAATTACTGCATCAAAAAATAGTTTTTTGCAACGCAGGTAGCAACGCTGAACTGCGAAATTCGTGGATGCGGCACAGAACCCACAAAACCAAAAGATGAACCCAAATAAACATGTTACATAGTAAGAGAAACAAAAAAGTTTTTCACATTTGCTCAGGCTTTACGTGATACAGAGGAACTAAAAAAAAAAAAAAAGATATGAAACACAAAAAGGAAAACACGAATGTAACTAAATGATGGTAACGGTTATCAGAGGACACCGAGAGGAAAATTCAATCACTGGATGGTCGCCAATATGCAAGCTAGCATATGGTAGCGGCACTTCTCCGTTTGCTAAACGACTAAAAAGTCGTAACCACCGTACCCAAGATTTTCCATATATATCGATAGCGCAAGGAAACTTGACATTAAACAGTGGATCCTGTGTGGATCCTCTTAGTTGCCTAACTAGGCATGAAATTAATATAATTACCTGAAACCCACGACAAAATAAATGACATTGTAGGGAATAAGAATGTATGTCATAGAAAAATTAATATCAAGGACCTACAGTATCACAAAGAGATTTATTAACTAATATCAAGGTCAAAAGAGAACAAACATACAAACAGAAGCTTCAACTGTGTAACATTTCATTAACACTAACTCGGGGTAGTTGGCAATAGACTTGGGGAACCTAACTGGAATTTTCGTGTAGATGAGATTGGTACTGTGAGTGGAAGGATGTCAGTCTAGGCAAGCACACTCTGCTGTATCGTTACACTGGTTGGTCTCTCATGTCAGGGTACAATGAAGCATGCAATGTACACTTTGAGTGAGTACTGCGAGAACAAGGCTGCTATGAAAAATACGGTCGTGAAAACGATTGATATGCTTCTGAGTTTGCTGAAGCGGCACCATGTAACCTATATAGCTGATAAAAAAACATTAAATGGCATCGGCTTGTGGGCGCTGCTGAAGCATCGTACTGTGGGAGATGACCCCACGTCCATCTCTGATTGTCTCATGTCCGCGAAAATATAAAGTTTCGCCTGGGAATCAAGACATCTTTACAACTAACTGCCCGCTCCATAGAACCAGAAGAGCTCTACCGACTATACGGCGAAACGCTCGAGAAGGAAGTCCCCATTGCTCAAAACCTTCCAGAAAACAGCCATTCCGCCCCATGTTCTTGAATAAACCTATTCTGGCCCAGCAGTGCCGCCCCATGTTCTTGAATAAACCTATTCTGGCCCAGCAGTGGTTACTGTGCGAATCATGTTTTGTGGCAATGAGACCCAATCATCCCAAACCAATCACTGCAGTGCAATACACTTTCTGTTCTCTGAAAAAACAGCACACACTGCCTGGAGGTCCTGCAACCAAACTCCTGGCACATTTCACAAGATGGGGGAAGCTTCCTAGTGAAAACAAGCTCTGTCTCGTCCAAAAAACGATTTAATAGGCTACGTTTTTGTAGGGCGTGGCGGCATCTAAGAAACTGGGCATTGGAGTAATTCGTCGTTCCGTCTAACGAGGCTAGACAAGGTTAGCTGTTCTTGTAATAAACACATAAGCTGGGCGGCAGCCTGACGCCACTTTACCTGGACCCGCACACGGGATAAGGAGAACAGACTCCCACACCACGTGCACTCGGTAATAAAGCAGTTAGGCCAGCACCAGGATGCCCAGCGCTACCAGTTTCTAAGGAAGTGCTATTTCTCATTCAGCCATTGCGTTCCCACCCTCTTGCTTGGCCTCTAGCAGAATAAGGCCACCCGCCAGAATGGCGGCCCATAAACCAGTACCCTGCCAGGCCAGAGGCCCCTTTCTGTGACTCTGAAGGAATCCACGAACTGGCTTCTTGCTCGGGGAAAGTACTAATGCTGCACATAATGGAATGGTCACTTCCAATGTCTAAAATCTGTCTCAAATCATGTAAGTGCATTAGTGGTTTACCCCAACCCCAATAGTGCATCAGATTAATAAAAATCAGGGAAGGCGAATGAAATTGTATGATAACTCGAGTGTGACACAGACCGCACGAAGCCATGAAACCAAGTTGTCAACAAGGTACTGTGCAAGCTGATTGCGGGCTCCATAATGATGTGGGCGGTATTTGTATAGAACGCACTGACTTCCATGGTGCAAAAGGAAGTGTCACCGGGTCACAATTGCTCGCGACTGATTTGAAGATCAATCTGCACAATTCGAGCGAATGGTTTGGCCCCCAAGATCGCCCGGCGGGAACCCCATGGAACATTTATGGGTCATAATCGAGATGTCATTTCGTGGGCAGCGTGGCTCAATATTTCTGCAGGGGACTTCCAACGACTAGCTGCGTCTATGCCACGACCAGATAAGAGGTACTCCAAGACTTTTGTCACGGAAGTACAATCAGAAACCAGAATTTCGAGTAACTATAAACTGAGATAAAATAGAGAAATCAATGGGGATTCCAATCACAACTGTTAATCAGAACACACTTGACCAAAAGTTTAAAGCAAACAATGCATGCCCACGTGTAAGTGAAGATACAAACCTTACAAATTCATATCATACTTATATTTACAATGCCAGAAACAAAATGCAACACCATCACGGACATGGTCATTTTATTGACAAGTGAGGTGACAGGTCGTTCACCACTGTAGGTATATATGACAACAAAGAGAGACCAAATGGAACACAGATGTCATATAAAGGGTACTCAAAGAGTCGCATCCCTCTGGCGGGAATGCAGGTCTGTATTCTCTCATGCAAAGGATAATAAAGCTGCCGAATGGCATTGTGCAACAGACTGTTCCTAGCATCAAGTGCCTTTTGTTGTAAATTGGCAATGGTTCTTGCAGGCCGTGAATAACCAGTTAATTCACACTTCATAATGTCCCATACGTAGTCTTTCACCCCTACTGTTCAGTCTGTACATCGAAGAAGCAATGATGGAGATAAAAGAAAGTTTCAGGAATGGAACTAAATTCAAGGTGGAAGGATATAATTCATACGATTCGCAGATGACATTGCTATCCTGAGTGAATGTGAATAATTACATGATATGCTGAATGGAATGAAAAATCTAATGAGTGCAAAATATGGATTGAGAGTAAATCGAAGCAAGACGAAAGCAATGAGAAGTAGCAGAAAGGAAACAGCGATGATCACAACATCAGGTTTGATGGTCATGAAGGAGATGAAATTAAGTTATTCATCTATCTAGGCACTAAAATAACCAATGAGTGGCGGAGCGAGGAGGAGATCAAAAGCAGATTAGTACTGGGAGCGAGGGCTTTCCCGGCCCAGAGAAATCTGCTAGTATAAAAAAAGGGCCTTAATATGAGGAAGAAATTCCCGAGCGTTTTTTGTTTTGTATTGTATGTTAGTGAAACATGCACTGTGGGAAAACTGGATCAGAAGACATTCTAAGCATTTGAGGTATGGTGCTACAGACGAGTGTTGAAGCTTAAGTGGACTGATAAAGTAAGAAATGAGGAGCTTCTGCGTAGAATCGGAGAGGAAAGGTATATGTGGAAAACTCTGACAATGTGAAGGGACGTGATGATAGGACATCTGTTAAGACATCAGTGAGTGACTTGCATGGTACCAGAGGGCAAAAACTGTAGAGGAAGATTGAGATTGGAATACGTGTAGCTAATCAATGGTGACGTAAGTTTCTAGTGCTACTCTGAGATGAAGAGGTTGGCACAGTAGAGGAATTCGTTGCAGGCCGCATCAAACCAGTCAGAAGACTGATGACCGAAACCAAATATTTTTTATTTGGCTCATTGGTGCCTACGACCTTAAAGCTTGGCGCAGGGGTTCGTCACCCTCGTGCTCGCTGACGCTGCTAAACTCAAGGTGTTGATACATGAGAAAGAAATGCGATAGCTTGGAAGTTCGTGTGAGCTATAGGATCCTTTAGTTATGTCAAATTATCACCAAATTTCACCATAGTTTGCCTGAACGCAACCATGGACGTTTAACACGTTGATAAGATTGTCACAGAGCCTGTTACCAACATTTCATCCATTCTTTTGATGTTTCTGCAAAGGAGGTGAACTCGCGGCATCCAGCGTTGAGCAAAATATTTCAGACGACAAAGGGTCCATGTATGACCCGCAGTTCGGCGACATCCTCGGTGAAACCGGTACACCTTCTTTGACCACGTTAGAAATAAATCCATCCAAACAGACATCGGAAGGCCCAAATATACCGACCGAACGCCCTGTCATCTAAGATGAAAGGTGTCACTGGATGCGGATGTGGAGCGGCATGTAGATATTATACCGATCTCCCGGTAGTTGTCAGTTTTAGTAACCGGAGCTGCCACTTCTCGGAGAAGAACCTCAGATGGTCTGAGGACTCAGCAGGCCCCTACAGTCACCCATCCAAGTGCTAGCCAAGCCCGAAAGCGCTAAACTTCGGTGATCTCACGGGAACCGGTGTTACCGCTGCGGCAAGGGGGCCTTGAAAAGTTTCGATACGAAGTTATACTGCCAGCTGCCGTAGTACCTGAATATGAGGCAACCCTCTCGACACCCCTTGCGTGCTTTTCGCCTACCTTCTGGCGCTAGGGCGGCCTCCAGGCTGATTCGGTGTCGAAGTTTCTGACAGGTACGTTTGCAACGTGCTCAACAAAGTTGCGTGCGTGGCACCGATGGCGTCGCCGAAGTGGAGGGTTTCAGAGGAGTTTATTGTCATTTTATTCGCCTTCCTGCGGCCGAAATCAGGATGCTTGAAAAAGCGTAAGGACCTTTCGTTGCTTCGGATCACGTTCAGATTTCGTGAAATGGTTTTGAACGGCCCTTAGTGCTTCCATCCGGTACACGCAAGAAAATGTTGCGGTCGTGCTGCTCTCCAAACGGGTGTGGGATTGTAATCATGTTCAATGGGAGTGAAGCCCCAAAATATCCGCAGAGAGGGCTCGAAATGGTCGAGGGTTGTCAACATTGTCAAAGATTGTCAAAAACAGCTTTCTTTGTTCATCACACAGCGAACTGCAGGGAATCAACGCTACAGGAATGAGGTGAATTCATTGACACTCTTTGTTAGTCCCTGTGGCCTTTTCGTGTCGAGTCTAAGAGGCGGTGTGGCTGAAACGTTTACCTCGTCCACCGATTGCGTGTCACGGTTCTGACCTCCATCGCAGAAACCTCAAAATAAGGGATGACACGTGGATAAGAGGGCTGTAACAACATTCTCATCGTGTGGCACGTCCACGGTGGCGTTGGGCAGAATTCTGGTGAAATTTGTTGCCAATGTGACATCATTAACCAATCTTGCAGTTCACGTAAACTTCGAAGCTATGCCCTTTTTCCGCATTTACCAGCACCCTTCGTCGCCGAGCACGAAAGTGAAGATGCAGAGCACCATGCTTTTACACCATTACATAAGAACGTAATAGCCATCTATGAGCCAAATTTCAAAATTAAACGTCACGAGAGGAATCGGTTACGAGGTTTCGAAAAAGTAATCGTTTAAATCTGTTACGTAGTGGAAGCACCAACAGTTTAGCCACTGTCACGGCATTTTCTTATCTCTAGGAATCCAAAGAAGAACATCAGTGTTCCATCTATCCCCTTTTTGCTCAATCACATGAACCACCCGTCTACATGTTTTCATTGCATTCATAATAGCTTCTGTCACTCCAGTCAGCTACCTGGCTCGTTTGGCTGTTATCCTGCATCTATTTGTAAACCTCATCATGATCCCTGAGGAGCCCTTTGCTTTTGACTGAATCAGGAAGAGTACTGAAAGGTGTAGATGAGCTAAAACTATGTTATGGAAAATACATCACGCAATTGTTGTATAATGTCAGTCAACCGTAAGAGCAGTCGGGTGTAGTAACTGAGCGTCCTCCTTTGGTTCAACCATCGAGAAGAAATCATAAGGAATGGTGAAATTAATTCCGTATTGTGCAATGCATATTGCAGTGATTTTAAGAGAATGAGAGAAAATGCAGATGTATAACTCTTAATGTCAGTCACTGTGTACAGTGACGTCATTCTTTAGTTTTAAAAATAATTTAATAGGTAGCACTTTTTTTTTTCGCTTGGTGTATATCTTTTAGAAAGAATATGTAGCAGATAATTTAAAGATATCTGGAAATGGTGTTATGGACTCTTCATGAGATTAATACTGTATGGCGAGTTGTGTATCTGTGTCGGTGTAATATCTGTGGTTTGTGGTTCCACCGGTTGTAACCTATGCAGACCAGTAAATAAGCAAGTGGCCAGTCCACGGACTGGCTGGAGTGCTGTGCTGGAGACAAACTTCCTGTGACTAGAAGGCAGCAGTGCAAGTGCGGCATCGGCAACTTCACACGAGTCAGCTTTCGATGACTTTGGCAAACAAGGTCGCCACTTGATTTCGTAAGCTTTCCCGGAGAAGACCATTTGATAATCTTCTCTTCTTTGTTTTAAAGTTGACACATTATTTCGAGGGTCTACCTAGCCCCCATCCTCAAATAAATTGCTGCTGTTGCTGATTCTCATCGTACCGATGATATTCTGGAGGTGGTGCAGAGGGCAGTCAGCGTATGCGCAAAGCGGAAACGGTTGCTGCCGAAAACACTATCCGCCTATAGGGCTTCGGCAACACTAAGGTATTCCCACAGAGACGTTTAAAAATTTGACTTGCGTGAATGACTGAGACAGGCGCGAGAAGCAGCAACGCCCAGCCCACTGCACCTGTTAGGAATCAACTTTCACCTATTCGACTGTAGTAAAGTCATCGACGGTGAAAACGAAGAAAAACGGGCTAAAGCTGCCGCAAATGTTCGTCAAAATCTTTTACCAATTGAGATTTTTTGCATGTCAGTGCAGGGGTTCCATGACTTGCTCGGAGGATAGTCTTGGTACCTATTAATACAATTACTAGCAGCCCTACCTCGACTTCCAGAATGAAATTTTCACGCTGCAGCCGAGTGTGCACTGATATGAAACTTTCTGGAAGATTAAAACTGTGTGCCAGACCGACACTCGATCTCGGAACCTTCGCCTTTCGGACATAAGTGCACTACATTCTGTGCTACCCAAGCATGACTCATAACCCATTCTCTCAGCTTTAATTCCGCCAGTACCTCGTCTCCCAGCCTGTGGCTAGACCATGTCTCCGCAATATCCTTTCTTCCAGGAGTGCTAGTCCATCAGTGTCTTCAGGAGAGCTTCTGCGAGGTTTGAAAGGTAGGAGACGAGGTACTAGTGGAATTAAAGCTGTGAGGACGTCTCATGAGTCGTGCTTGGGTAGCTCAGAAGGTCGAGCATTGGCTCGCGAAAGGCAAGGGTTCCGAGTTCAAGTCTCTGCCCAGCACACAGTTTCAATCTGCCAGGAAGTTTCTAATTTCACTTGATTGTTTGCACCATCTGACCCCACCCATCTGCTTTGACCCATGAGTCCTATGTGGCGTCAAGATTTTACATTGCGAAGAATGTAAGCGGCCTGTTTTTAAATGTTATCTGTTGTTGTTGTCTTGGTTACTAGTGCAATCTATGCCGTTAATTCCAAATACTGTATGTTGCGACGTACGAGGTTATGATTTGGGTGGTAGCTACATACCTTAACTTACGTATAGAGGAAGTAATGGAAGTTACTTCACCAATATTTGACTGTCTGTTTCTGTATTTGACAAAGTTTCTGAGGGTAAGGTTAGGCAGTAACTTCAGGGCACAAGTTAAATTTTTGTGAGAGAATAGATTAATGATTGTAACTATGAAGCTGTTTCTTGCACTTGTTTGGCTGTTTTTGCAAAGTGGCAAATTTGTTGAGGGTGAGGTTAGACAGGAAGCTAAGTGCATGTTCCAAATGATCGTGAGTGAAAAGATTACTGAAGTAACTTAAACTTTGGTTTTTACAAATATTTGAATTTTTTTTTTCTTTTTTCGGATGTGACGTCATGGAGCCACCGTGAGGTATTCTTATACGGGTCATTTTCTTGTTACGGCTGGCTCACTCTTGTGGCTGATGTTTGTTTCTGTGAAGTTGTTCGTAGAAATTGTGTAGCTGAATGGATTCCAGTCTTTGTTATTTATTGATTATTTATTTGTTTACGGTTTCTGACTTGTTAATTTTAATTTGTACTGCGATTCTAGTTTCTTAATTTATACATTTTCATTGACTTAATTCTGGTGTAATTTTTCTGATTAAGCTGTCGTTTTGTGCGGGTATCTGGTTTCTCTGTCTTCGTATTAGCTACATAGGTCAAGCGGAATGCTCGATTTCGATTTGTTTTTGTTTAACAGGAATTCGTGTGTGCCATTTCTCGATTTTGGAGCTGCCTTTCGCGGGGTTCTGGTATTGTTGTCTTCGTTGAATTATTCAATTCCTGTTTTGTGTACTTTGTAAATTTTTGCTCGATTTATTCTAAAGGAATTCGTGTGTGTGATTTTGGAATTTTTTGTTGTTGTTTTGGAATGATCTTAGCTGGATTAACATTTTCTTGTTTCTTCCCTCACAAAACCCCTCATTCCGCGATCTTCCCATTAATTACATTCTACTAACTGATTGAAATATTTCGGGTGTTTTTATGTTTCTTTTCGACAGTGATGAAGCCATAGGGTGGCGGGGTTTCGGGTTCCGCTGGATAGGTCAGGAGTCTACTACACGCAGCAAGCGGCTACACGGTCAGCAGGGGTTGTGTGGCGTGGACTGGGATGTTTTTTAGGTTAGATGGCCCCGGGCAAGTACAGAAAGGGCAACAGCCTCAAAGGCTGCGAGGTAAAGTAAGGACATGCGGGGACCAAGCAGCAATCGGTATTGTAATTGTAAACTGCCGAAGCTGCAATGGTAAAGTACCGGAACTTCAAGCGCTGGTAGAAAGCACAAAAAGCTGAAATCGTTATAGGTACAGAAAGCTGGCTGAAGCCAGAGATAAATTCAGCAGAAAGTTTTGCAAAGGCACAGACGGTGTTTGGAAAGGACAGATTGCATGCAACCGGTGGTGTCGTGTTTGCCGCTGTTAGTAGTAGTCTATCCTGTAGTGAAGTAGAAGTGGATAGTTCCGGTGAAATATTATGGGTGGAGGTTACACTCAACAACCGAGCTAGGTTAATAATTGGCTCCTTTTACCGACCTCCCGACTGAGCAGCATCAGTAGCAGAACAACAGAGAGAAAATTTGGAATACATTTCACATAAATTTTCTCAGCATGTTATAGTCTTAGGTGGAGATTTCAATTTACCAGATATAGACTGGGACACTCAGATAATTAGGACGGGTGGTAGGGACAGAGTATCGAGTGACATTATACTGAGTACACTATCCGAAAATTACCTCGAGCAATTAAACAGATAACCGACTCGTGGAGATAACATCTTGGACCTACTGATAACAAACAGACCCGAACTTTTCGACTCTGTAAGTGCAGAACAGGGAATCAGTGATCATAAGGCCGTTGCAGCATCCCTGAATATGGAAGTTAATAGGAATATAAAAAAGGAAGGAAGGTTAATCTGTTTAGCGAGAGTAATAGAATGCAGATTTCAGACTACCTAACACATCAAAACGAAAATTTCTGTTCCGACACTGACAATGTTGAGTGTTTATGGAAAAAGAATAAGGCAATTGTAATATGCGTTTTAGACAGGTACGTGCCGAGTAAAACTGTGAGGGACGGGAAAAACCCACCGAGGTTCAACAACAAAATTAGGAAACTACAGCGAAAGCATAGAGAGCTTCCCTCCAAGTTTAAACGCAGCCAAAACCTCTCAGACAAACAGAAGCTAAACGATGTCAAAGTTAGCGTAAGGAGGGCTATGCGTGAAGCGTTCAGTGAATTCGAAAGTAACATTCTATTTACCGACTTGACAGAAAATCCTAGGAAGTTCTGGTCATACGTTAAATCAGTAAGTGGCTCGAAACAGCATATCCAGACACTCCGGGATGATGATGGCATTGAAACAGAGGATGACACGCAAAAAGCTGAAATACTAAACACCTTTTTCCAAAGCTGTTTCACAGAGGAAGACCGCACTGCAGTTCCTTCTCTAAATCCTCGCACAAACGAAAAAATGGCTGACATCGAAATAAATGTCCAACGAATAGAAAAGCAACTGGAATCACTCAACAGAGGAAAGTCCACTGGACCTGACGGGATACCAATTCGATTCTACACAGAGTACGCGAAAGAACCTGCCTCCTTCTAACAGCCGTGTGCCGCAAGTCTCTAGAGGAACGGAAGGTTCCAAATGATTGGAAAAGAGCACCGGTAGTCCCAGTCTTCAAGAAGGGTCGTCGAGCAGATGCGCAAAACAATAGACCTATATCTCTGACATCGATCTGTTGTAGAATTGTAGAACATGTTTTTTGCTCGAGTATCATGTCGTTTTTGGAAACCCAGAATCAACTCTGTAGGAATCAACATGGATTCCTGAAACAGCGATCGTGTGAGACCAAACTCACTTTATTTGTTCATGAGACCCAGAAAATATTAGATACAGGCTTCCAGGTAGATGCTATTTTCCTTGAATTCCGGAAGGGGTTCGATACAGTTCCGCACTGTCGCCTGATAAACAAAGTAAGAGCCTACGGAATATCAGACCAGCTGTGTGGCTGGATTGAAGAGTTTTTAGCAAACAGAACACAGCATGTTGTTATCAATGGAGAGACGTCTACAGACGTTAAAGTAACCTCTGGGGTGCCACAGGGGAGTGTTATGGGACCATTGATTTTCACAATATATATAAATGACCTAGTAGATAGTGTCGGAAGTTCCATGCGGCTTTTCGCGGATGATGCTGTAGTATACAGAGAAGTTGCAGCATTAGAAAATTGTAGCGAAATACAGGAAGATCTGCTGCGGATAGGCACTTGGTGCAGGGAGTGGCAACTGACACTTATCATAGACAAATGTAATGTATTGCGAAAACATAGAAAGAAGGATCCTTTATTGTATGATTATACGATAGCGGAACAAACACTGGTAGCAGTTACTTCTGCAAAATATCTGCGAGTATGCGTGCGGAACGATTTGAAGTAGAATAATCATATAAAATTAATTGCTGGTAAGGCGGGTACCAGGTTGAGATTCATTGGGAGAGTCCTTAGAACATGTAGTCCATCAACAAAGGAGGTGGCTTACAAAACACTCGTTCGACCTATAATTGAGTATTGCTCATCACTGTGGGATCCGTATCAGATCGGGTTGACGGAGGAGATAGAGAAGATCCAAAGAAGAGCGGCGCGTTTCGTCACAGGGTTATTTGATAACCGTGATAGCGTTACGGAGATGTTTAGCAAACTCAAGTGGGAGACTCTGCAAGAGAGGCGCTCTGCATCGCGGTGTAGCTTGCTCGCCAGGTTTCGAGAGGGTGCGTTTCTGGATGAGGTATCGAATATATTGCTTCCCCCTACTTATACCTCCCGAGGAGATCACGAATGTAAAATTAGAGAGATTCGAGCGCGCGCGGAGGCTCTCAGACAGTCTTTCTTCCCGCGAACCATACGCGACTGGAACAGAAAAGGGAGGTAATGACAGTGGCACGTAAAGTGCCCTCCGCCCCACACCGTTGGGTGGCTTGCGGAATATAAATGTAGATGTAGATCTAGAATGTAATGGTACGGTTATTAAATGTAATGTGGGGCTGTCTTAGCAACTCGCGTAAACTATCATTTCGAAGTATGAGGCCATGGGTCAAAGCAGACAGATGTAATCGGACCTTGCGCTGGTTTGCGCTTATTTCAAAACATAATCCTACCAACGATAAACGGCAGCGACCTCTTGTGTCTCATTATATTTCCTTGCCTGTTCCCTAGCTAAGCAATGCTCTGGGGCGGCGTACTTTTCTGTTTGTTGTAAACTTGTGTTGCGGCGTTGTTGTACGCACCCGTCCTCAACATCATAAATAGTTTGACTAATGTATGCCTTACCACAGAGATAGGTAAGCTTATTAACACCGGACTTCTATAGTTCCAGATTATCCTTAACGGAACCCTAATATACTTCAAGCGTGTGGTGGGAAAGCAACTGACGTAATTTTCCTGTATTTATGGTGAGTGTCCGATCTTCATCTCCGGGAATGCATTCCGTTGGAGTACAGACACTTAGTTTTTGTTAGCTTTCACCGCTGGCGGCGCTTCTAGCATCTATGCAGTGAAGGTAGCACACATGACACAAGGAACATGGGTGAAGTCCTCTCTGCTGGTCTAAACAGGAATGCCGGCTCTATAGTAACATCGATTCTACGAGACAAAGGAACAGCCTCGTATTACCAAGACGTATTGTCAAGGTGTACTTTCGAAATATTGTGTCAACTTGAAAATCTGGCTGTAAACTCGAGAAGAGTATCAGTGACAACATGCTTAAGGGAAAGAGGTATTCTGCTGTCCGAATTATTATGAGTCCTTTTGACTCGTACTGGCAAAATGCGAGGAATGAATACAAGCACTGAAATGGACATCCTTGATTATTCCTCATCTTTTCCGTTGCAATTAACTCACGACATTACACAAGGTATTGCAAACAATGGACACTCCATGATTGGTCGTATAAATTTGAAACTGGTTTTTCATTATTGCATATCGATTTCAATCACGCAGTGATCATCTGCAGTGCAAGACTAAGTCCAGTGAAATTATATAATCATGCACAAAACGTAACTTCAAACATAGGTGTTCATGGTGAAGAATATGCCAACCACCAGGTGAGATTACCTGCTGTGTACATGTTGGCATGTTCTTCACTGTGAACACCTATGTTTGAAGTTACGTTTCGTGCATGATTATTTGAGTCCACTGAACTAGTCTTGCACTGCACATGATCACTCTACGACTGAAATCGATATGCAATAATAAAAAACGGTTTCAAATGTATATGACTAATCCTGGAGTTCAATCGTTTGCAAGACTTGTTGTGCGGCCGATGTGCGCAAAAATATCCTAATGGAATCCAATCTCAAAACAATACACAAGATGGTTGAGTACTGGGAAAGATAAAGATAAGTGTTTATCGTCACAGCACTGGCTTACAGCATGCACAAAGAAGACTGATCTGAATGGATAACACTGGTGTCTATATTGGTGGTTGAAAGTTAATAATCGCTACAAGATATAAAACCTTACGGTTCCCAATAAATAGCGATGCTGACACGCTCTGGCTTTCCAGCCGAGTGGCTAAAATACAACTCTTTTGACATTCCTTGTACCGAACGTTTTCTGGGCATTATATCCATCTGCGTCGAAATTCGAGTACATTTCGTCATCAAAACCTTCATTTCCTGCTAACGGCCTTGTGTGTCCTACGTAACATTGTATCGGTTTTATGATTTGCTGAGCGGATGCGATACAACATGATTCTCACTTTCGGCTTTAGAGCCGGCGCAGGATAGCAAAATCAGCACTGGGAGGTCCAGAGATCCTTCTTTGGCTGGGACCGGCTGCCAGATGGAACTTTTATTTTAATTCATTTGCTTCCAGAACGTACCTAGTCAGCCATCTCAACACTGTAAATGTTGTAGTACAGTTTGTTTTGAAGGTTCAGAGTATACATTAGTTTACGTCGTACGCAAATATGAAGTTGCGTAGCCAAACAGAGGACATATTCCGACACAAAACAAATTTTATACCCACAGTATACTGAAACAGTATACAAGACAAAAATGTAGCACACGATATACAAATGTAGGGTGCTATAAAACCACACTGGTGACACCATGACAAATGAAAGTGAGTGCGCTTCTGGTCCCTCACCGACGGCGTCTGCAATTCCTTTCCGTCTTACGTCAGCATGACCCAACGAAGATTTTACAAAAATCATGCACAGCCAACACACTTCCTTGTGATCACTGCTAGTTTTACAAAAGTCTTACTATTAGACGTTCAAGGTGGAACTATGCTGTCCCTCTAAACCACGTTTTCAAAGTTTGCTTTTGTTGTGCTCTGCGTGATAACGACTGTTACATTTTCTCGCTTTGGCAACGACGCATTAGCCGTGCTTACCAGCGGATTCAGAAATGAAATAATCGTCTATATCAGGTGGCATGCCGCAGTTGCTCAATTTTCCTATTGTTATTATTTTAACAGACATCTTTTCGACATAGAGCGGATACCTTTAAAAAAAACTGAATGACTGAATCACATGCCTTAAAAATAAGTATGAGTTACTATAGGTTAGTCTGCCTTGGGTGAACCTTATTATAAAGGGCTTATAGGAAAAAGTCCGCTGCAATATTGTTTTACCAGTACAAACATCGCAACTGGATCCCTATAACTTGCAAACATAGGCTACAACAAACAGTCGTGAAATTCAATAGGGTAAAAAAAGCCACATTTGAAAACAGCAGCCGCGCGGGATCAGCCGGGTGGTCTAGGGCGCTGCAGTCATGGACTGGCGGCTGGTCCCGGCGGAGATTCGAGTTCTCCCTCGGGCATGGGTGTGCGTCTTTGTCCTTAGGATAATTTAGGTTAAGTAGTGTGTAAGCTTAGGGACTGATGATCTTAGCAGTTAAGTCCCATAGTATTTCACACACTTTTGAACATTTTTTTAAAACAGCTGTGACACCAGCGCTCGGAGTGGCATGCATCAAAAAAAAAAAAAAAAAAAGAACAGTGAAATCATATCACCTGAGATATTGTCCGCCCCTGGTAGCTGATTGGTCAGCGCGACGGGGTGTCATACCTGACGGCCCAGATCCGTTTCCCGGCTGGGTCGGATTTTCTCCGCTTAAGAACTGGTTGTTGTGTTGTCCTTATCATCAACTTTCATCCCCATCGACACAAAAGCCGCTGAAGTAGCGTACACTCGATAGACTTGCTCCAGGCGAACAGTCTACCCGACGGGATGCACTAGCCACACGGAATTTCCATTACCTGAGATACTGGTGTTTTTATTACTGTTACTTCCATATTTCCTGGACAATAAACGGAGAGGTGAGTTTTCCAATAAGAATAGAAAAATGTAACTAAACTAATACCCTAACATCTGCTAGTATTAACCTACAACAATAAGATCTGAGTGCAATGTGTTACACTCCATTAGGTTAATAGCACGTAGGGAAGTCGTAAACGTATCATTGACATTCCTTTAATATGAGATATTAATTCTGACCTCATACGTTTCACTTCAAAGGACTGATAGTGACTATATGAGAGCGCTTGCCAAATAATTTGTGATATTCTACACTTATACGCTGAACACCAGACGTGATTTTTACATTCTTGGCCATCTTACTCTCTTAAAGAGCAACTTCCTTCAGTCGGAAATCGTGACCTTATTTCAATGCACAATGCGGTTCGAGACCTGGGGCCACGTATTCAGATGCTTCTACTGCCTACCCCTAATCTTTCCAAATTTAGACTATCTGATGTCCTGGTAAAATACAATGTTATATTAAAAAGCGACTCATTTTAAATATTTTATGTAAGTCATCAGTCTTCTGACTGGTTTGATACGACTGGCCACGTATTCCTCACCTGTGCCAACCTCATCTCAGCGTAGCACTTGCAACCTACGTCATCAATTATGTATTCCCATCTCTTCCTTCCTCTACAGGTTTTGCCCATTGGTATCATGGAAGTTACTCCCTGATGTCTTAACGTATCTCGTATCGTCCTGTCCCTTCTCCCTGTCAGTGTTTTCCACATATTTTTTTCCTCTTCGATTCTACGCAGGACCTTCTCATTCCTTGCCTTATCAGTCCATCTAATTTTCATAATTCGTCTGTAGCAACAAATTTTAATTGCTTCGATTCTCTTCTGTTCTAGCTTTCGTACAGACCATGCTTCAGTGGCATACAATGCTATACTCAAGACGTACAGTCTCACAAATTTCTTTCTCATATTAAGTCCTATGTTTGATACTAGAAGACTTATGTTGGCCAGGAATGCCCTCTTTCCCAGTACTAGTCTGCATTTGATCCCCTCCTTGCTCCGTCCGTCATTGGTTGTTTTCCTGCTTAGGTAGTAGAGTTCCTTAACTTCATCTGTGTCGTGACAATGAATCCTGATGCCAAGTTTCTTGCTGTTCTCATTTCTGATGATTCTCATTAATTTCGTCTTTCCTCAATTTATTCTCAATCCATGTTCTGTACTCAATAGACTGTTCATTCCGTTCAGCAGATAACGTAATTCTTTTTCACTTTCACTTAGGATAGCAGTGTCACCAGTGAATCGTATAACTAATGTCCTTTCACCTTGAATTTTACTTCCACTTCTGTACTTTTATTTTCCTTTCATCATTGCTTCTACGACGTACAGACTGGACTGTAGGGGCGAACGACTTCATACTTATCTTGCACCCTTTTTAATACGAGCCATTTTTTCCTTCGTCGTCCACTCTTATTATTCCTTCTTGGCTCTCATACATATTTAATATTAAATATCTCTCCGTATAATGTACCCCTATTTTCCTCAGAATATCGAACATCTTGCACTAGCTTACAGTGTCGAACACTATTACGAGGTCAGCAAACACCGTGAACGTGTCTTGATTTTTCTTAGTCTTGCTTCAATTACAAATCCAAATGGACAAACACTATGAATGTCTCTTGATATTTTTTAGTCTTGCTTCCATTACCAATCCAAGTGTCAGAATACCCTCTCTCGTGCCTTTACCTTTCCTAAAGCCAGGCTATCATCATTTATCACATCATCAATTTTCTTTTCAATTTTTCTGTGTATTATTCTTTTCAGCAACTTGTATCTATGAGCTGTTAAGCTGAGTGTGCGATAATTTACGCACTTGTCAGCTCTTGCAGTCTACGGAATTGTGTGGATGACATTTTTCCGAATGTCACATGGTATGTCGCCAGACTCATACATTCTGCACATCAACGTGAATAGTCGTTTTGTTGCTACTTCCCCCAACGATTTCAGAAATTCTGATGGAATGTTATTCTAGTACTGGATCTCATATCTCTTCTAAATGGACTCCTGTTTCTTCTTCTATCACATCAGACAAATCTTCCTCCTCATATAGACCTTCAATGTAATTTTTCAATTTGTCCGCACTCTCCTCTGATTTTACGTACTCTTAATGCTACAACCATTACTTTTGGGTGCATTTAAGGTTATTTTGGCTTCCCTGTATGCTGAGTCATTCCTTCCGACAGTCACAACTTTTTCGATTTCTTCACATTCTTCATGCAGCCATTTCGCCTTAACTTCCCTGCACATACTATTTATTTCATTTCCTCACAGACTTGTATGTCTGTATTCCGAAATTTCCCTGAGGATTTTTGTACTTCCTTCTTTCATCGACCAGCTGAAGTTTTTCTTCTGTTACCCATGGTTACCCTGTTCGCAGTTACCTTCTTTGTAGCTACTTTTTTTCTTTCACCTTGTATGGTTGCTGGTTTTGGAGATGTCCATTCCTCTTCAACTGTACTGCCTACTGAGCTATTTCTATTGCTGTAATTATAGCCTTAAAGAGCTTCAAGCGTATCTCGTCATTCCTTACTACTTCCCACTTCCTTGCGTATTAATTCTTTCTGATTAATGTTTTAAACTTCAGCCTGCTCTTCATCACTGCTGTATTTTGATCGGATTCTATTTCTGCTCCTGGGTACGCCTTACAATCCTTTAGCTGATTTCGGAATCTCTGTCTGACCATGATCTAATCTAATTAAAAACTTTCTGTATCACTCGGTCTTTTCCAAGTGTCGCTCCTTCTCTTGCGTTTCTTGAACAGAATATCCGCTTTTGCTATATGATTTTTATTACAAAACTCCACTAATCTTTGCTTTCTCTCATTCCTTCTCCCAAGCCCATATTCTCCTGTAACCTTTTGTTCTGCTTCACAAAAGTAATGAAAATCGAAAAATAGCTCACTGTTTCCAGTAGCTGGTATATGGTTATGATACACAGTGGTATACTCGCTTATGTACAAGCATACGCTTTCTACTCTACAGCATATTTGTAAACACAAAACAGAGAATCTCCACTCTGATGAGGCTGCAATTCTATACAAATAAACACGTATAATTATTTTGTAAAAAGACACAAAGCTGCTACGTTATTTATCATACACTGGTATGATTAATTAAACTAATATTTGTGATTATGCCTAATGTGGTGTTATTTGCGACAATTTCACAAATATTTGTTTCATAAATTATATATATGTTGTTGTTGTGGTGGTCTTGGGTGCGAAGACTGTTTTGACGCAGCTCTCCATGGAGCTGTACTCTGTGCGAGCTTCTTCGTCTTCGAATAACTACTGCAACCAACATCTTTCTGAATCTGGTGAAGTTCGGTGGCAGAAGGAACAGGACTTTTGGTCAGGTGAATGCAGGGTTATATGTACTATATCGAATAGGGGTAAAGCATAGAGTAGGTTAAATAATGAATAATGTCAAAAGAGGCATGCGGGTAAACTTCTATTAACTGCGTAGTGAATCCAGTATTGTTGCCAAGATAGACACGAAACCTACGACTGCTGTAGCGTTACACGTTTATGTGCAACTAGCTCCGCAGATGTTGAGGAGATTGCAGATTAGATTAGATTAGATTAGATTAGATTAATACTAGTTCCAAGGATCATGAATACGATATTTCGTAATGATGTGGAACGATTCAAATTTTCCAATACGTGACATAATTAAGTTAATTTAACAACATAATTAAGTTAATATAACAACTTTTTTATTTTTTTGTTTTTGATTTAATTTTTTCATAATTTTTTGTTTTTTTTTCTTTTTTTCTTAATTTATATCTAAAAATTCCTCTATGGAGTAGGAGGAGTTGTCATTGTGAAATTCTT
Source organism: Schistocerca americana (assembly GCF_021461395.2). Classification (NCBI taxonomy): domain Eukaryota; kingdom Metazoa; phylum Arthropoda; class Insecta; order Orthoptera; family Acrididae; genus Schistocerca; species Schistocerca americana. Next base: position 316,885,704 of record NC_060125.1, read on the forward strand.
TTTATTTATTCTTAAATACTTGTTGGTTATCTGTCAGACTTTTGATACTATTTGGTAAGTGACCAAAACTTTAGTGGCAGTATAATTCACCCCTCTCTGTGCCAAAGTTAGATTTAATCTTGAATAGTGAAGATCATCTTTTCTCCTAGTATTGTAGTTATGCACACTGCTATTACTTTTGAATTGGGTTTGGTTGTTAATAACAAATTTCATAAGAGAGTATATATACTGAGAAGCTACTGTGAATATCCCTAGATCCTTAAATATATGTCTGCAGGATGATCTTGGTTGGACTCCAGCTGTTATTCTGACTACTTGCTTTTGTGCAATAAATACTTTATTCCTCAGTGATGAATTGCCCCTAAATATGATGCCATATGCAAGCAATGAGTGAAAATAGGCATAGTAAGCTAATTTACTAAGATGTTTATCACCAAAATTTGCAATGACCCTTATTGCATAAGTAGCTGAACTCAAACGTTTCAGCATATCATCAATGTGTTTCTTCCAATTTAATCTCTCATCAATGGACACACCTAAAAATTTTGAATATTCTATCTTAGCTATATGCTTCTGATTGAGGTCTATATTTATTAATGGCGTCATACCATTTACTGTACGGAACTGTATGTACTGTGTCTTATCAAAATTCAGTGAGAGTCCGTTTACAAGGAACCACTTAGTAATTTTCTGAAAGACATTATTGACAATTTCATCAGTTAATTCTTGTTTGTTAGGTGTGATTACTTTACTTGTATCATCAGCAAAGAGAACTAACTTCGCCTCTTCATGAATATAGAATGGCAAGTCATTAACATATGATAAGATAATAGAAACTATGCAGATAGTAAAAGGAGACGTAAATTTAACACTGACGAGAGACTGGGATTCGATATTAGGAAAATAAATAGAAGGAAAAATAGTGGCTGGATATGGGCTGGGGGAAAGGAATGAAAGAGGAAGTATCGTGTTAGAATTTTGTACAGAACGTAATTTAATAATCGCTAACATTTGGTTTAAGAACCCAAAAAGAACGTTGTATACGTGGAAGAGACCTGAAATGAGAGGAAACTTTCATATTCATTATTTAATGGATTGACGGAGACTTATTGACAAGATTTTAAATTGTAAGACATTTCCAGGGGCAGATGTGGACTCTGACCAGAATTTATTTGCTATGAACTGTAGACTAAAACTGAAGAAATTGGAAAAATGTAGGATATTATGGAGATGGGACTTCGGTAAGTTGACAGAACCAGACGTTACTGAGTGCTTCTGATGGAGCGTTTACAACGGTTGACTAGAAAGGCGGAAGGAATACAGTAGAAGCCGAATGGGTAGCTTTAAGAGATGAATTAGTGAAGACAGCAGATGATGAAATAGGTAAATAGACATGACCTAGCATGACCCTCGGATAACAGAAGAGATATTGAATTTAATTGATTCCAAGGCCTACTAGGAATCCTTGGGATAAGAGAAGAGATACTGAATTTAACTTATGAAAGGAGAAATTTTAAAAATGTAGCAAATGAAGCAGACAGAAGGGAATACAAACGTCTGAAATACTTGACTAACGGAAAGTTCAAAACAGTTAAGCAGGAAGAGACAAATGTAAACATTTAGAAACATGTTTCACTAGGGGAAATATAGATACCGCCTACAGGAAAATTAAATGGTTCTTTAGGGAAAAGAGTAGAGGCTGTATGAATAGCAAGAACGAAGATGGTAAACCAGTTTCTAAGCAAAAAAAGAAAAACTGAAATGTGGAAGGAGTGTATAATGGGTCTTTACAAGGGAGACGAAAGCAATATTGTAGAAAGGGAAGTGTACGTAGATGGTGGGGTGGAACATACTGCATTATGAGAAGAAAATGACAAATTTCGAAGCCGAAACAAGGCCCTGGGAGTAGACAACATTCCGTTAGCACTACTGATAGCCTTGGGAGAGCCGGGCATGATACAACTCCTCCGTCTGGTGTGAAAGATGCCTGAGGTAGGTGACTTTCCGTCAGTCCTCAAGAGGAGTGTAGAAATTCTAATTCCAAAGAAGGTAGTTGCTGAGAGTTGTGAAAATTACCGCATAGTCAGTCTAATAAGCTACGATTTGAAAATAATAGTACGAATTCTTTAGAAGAGAATGGATAAACTGCTAGAAGCAGACCTCAGGGAAGATCAGCCATGTATAGTATTTGTGGACTCAGAGAAAGGTTTTGACAATGTTGACTGAAACTCTTTCTTCGAAATTCTGAAGTTAGTAGCAGTAAAATATAGGGAATGAAATGGTATCTGCAACTTGTACAGAAACCAGAATGCAGTTTTAAGGGTCGAGGGAAAGGGAAGCACTGGTGGAGAAGGGAGTGAGATGGGGTTGTAGCCTATCCCTGACATTATTCTGTATGTACATTGAACAAACAGTAAGGTAAACGAGAGAAAAATTTGAAATATGAATTAAAGTTCAGAGAGAAGAAATAAAAGCTTTGAGGTTTGCTGATGACATTGTAATCCTGTCAGAGACAGTAAAGAACTTGAAAGAGCAGTTGAACAGAATGGAGAGTGTTTTCAAAGGAGGATAGAAGAGGAACATCGACAAAACAAAGTAGGGATAAATGAATGTCATCGAGTTACATCAGATGGTGATAAGGGAATTAGATTATAGATAGTTTAAAAGTAGTGTATGAATCTTGTTACTCCGGCAGCAAAATAGCTGATGATGGCCAAAGGAAAGATAATATAAAACTTAAGTGGCAATTACAAGAAAAGCATTTCTGGAGAAGAGAAGTTTGTTAACATCGAATATAGGAAGTCTTTCTGACGGTATTTCTCTGGAGTGTAGCCGTTTATGGACGTGAAACAGGGATGACAGGTAATTTAGATAAAAGGGTAGTACAGGATTTAGAAATGTGGTGCAACACAAGAATTTTGAAGATTAGATGGGTCGATCACGTAACTATTGGGGGGGGGGGGTACTGAATAAAATTGGGGAGACAAGGAATTTGTGGCAAAACTTGTGCAAAATAAGGGATCGGTTGACATGACACGCTCTGAGAAATCAAGGGATCACCAATCTGGTACTGGAGTGAAGCGTGGACGCCAAAAATCGTATCGCGAGATCAAGAGATGAATACAGTAAGGGACAGTTACCTATTATTAACAATATAACAGCTTTGTGTCCTTGTGAAGTAATTGCACCTGTGTATTTGTAGAAATGCAGCATCATTAGATTTCAATTACTTTGACTTGTCTTTACAAATACGCTGTAGAACAGAAAGTGTCTAAATGTACATAAACATAACTATTCATACATTACTTCAAGACCATGTATCTACAACTGGAAGTAATAAGTTATTTCTCGATTTGTCTTAGATTTGTGAACTTTTTTTCAAGTGTTCCACTTCTTGAAACACCAATGTATTCTTACCAGGACCAGAATTTGGAAATAAAAATTATTTAGTCTGCCGAAGCAACTGAAATTATCCCCCAGCGGTCGAAATGCATAGTGCACGGAAATAAAATCATTATTCGGACTGAAGCCGATGGTTGTTAGTATTACAGTCAAGGAAGAATCCCCTGACAGCAGCGGAAAATGTTAAGTTGTTTGGATTTGTTGGCCTATTGGCCTTTTCCTTTCATCTGTGCCACACTTGTACATATCATTACCTATCCTGCTTCCGATGTATCAAAATAAACATACCACTACTAGATTCTCTTTCCCAACTGTGGTATTTAGATCTCCAGCATGCCCACTGTGACGCTTTCTTCTTCTTAATGAATATATCTTAATCTACAATCACCACTGTCTGTTATGAGCGCTTTTTTCATGAACGGCTAGACGCAGCAAGTTGTCATTTATGTGCATACTTAGGTCTGTAGTCCTTTGACAGCATAATAAAGGTTAGTTTCAAAGTCAATTTAGTCAAGAGATGCTGCCATTTGTATCCCAGATTTTGATGCTTGCAAACTAACTCATGGAAACGTATAGGGTATTTCACGTTGTTGGAGACTCCAGAAACATGGCAAGAAGATAAGTTTCACTGTAAAAATACGAGGGCAGTTCAATAAGTAATGCAACACATTTTTTTCTGAAACAGGGGTTGTTTTATTCAGCATTGAAATACACCAGGTTATTCCCCAATCTTTTAGCTACACAACACTATTTTTCAACGTAATCTCCATTCAATGCTACGGCCTTACGCCACCTTGAAATGAGGTCCTGTATGCCTGCACGGTACCATTCCACAGGTCGATGTCGGAGCCAACGTCGTACTGCATCAATAACTTCTTCATCATCCGTGTAGTGCCTCCCACGGATTGCGTCCTTCATTGGGCCAAACATATGGAAATCCGACGGTGCGAGATCGGGGCTGTAGGGTGCATGAGGAAGAACAGTCCACTGAAGTTTTGTGAGCTCCTCTCGGGTGCGAAGACTTGTGTGAGGTTTTGTGTTGTCATGAAGAAGGAGAAGTTCGTTTAGATTTTTGTGCCTACGAACACGCTGAAGTCGTTTCTTCAATTTCTGAAGAGTAGCACAATACATTTCAGAGTTGATCTTTTGACCATGGGGAAGGACATCGAACAGAATAACCCCTTCAGCGTCCCAGAAGACTGTAACCATGACTTTACCGGCTGAGGGTATGGCTTTAAACTTTTTCTTGGTAGGGGAGTGGGTGTGGCGCCACTCCATTGATTGCCGTTTTGTTTCAGGTTCGAAGTGATGAACCCATGTTTCATCGCCTGTAACAATCTTTGAGAAGAAATTGTCACCCTCAGCCACATGACAAGCAAGCAATTCCGCACAGATGGTTCTCCTTTGCTCTTTACGGTGTTCGGTTAGACAACGAGGGACCCAGCGGGAACAAACCTTTGAATATCCCAACTGGTGAACAATTGTGACAGCACTACCAACATAGATGTCAAGTTGAGCGCTGAGTTGTTTGATGGTGATCCGTCGATCATCTCGAACGAGTGTGTTCGCACGCTCCGCCATTGCAGGAGTCACAGCTGTACACGGCCGGCCCATACGCGGGAGATCAGACAGTCTTGCTTGACCTTGCGGCGATGATGACACACGCTTTGCCCAACGACTCACCGTGCTTTTGTCCACTGCCAGATCACCGTAGACATTCTGAAAGCGCCTATGAATATCTGAGATGCCCTGGTTTTCCGCCAAAAGAAACTCGATCACTGCCCGTTGTTTGCAACGCACATCCGTTACAGACCCATTTTAACAGCTCCGTACAGCGCTGCCACCTGTCGGAAGTCAATGAAACTATACGAGACGAAGCGGGAATGTTTGAAAATATTCCACAAGAAATTTCCGGTTTTTTCAACCAAAATTGGCCGAGAAAAAAAATGTGTTGCATTGCTTATTGAACTGCCCTCGTAGAAGGAAAAATCTGAAAACATTAGTCTGTTGTTATATCGCACGGAAAGAAGTTTTGTTATCTGACTGTCTGCCTGTCCCTCTGTCTGTTGACACCCCTTTCTCACCAGAATGGGTCGACGAATCAAATTGAAATTTATATAAAAAACTGAGCTCTATAGCCCTTTGTTGCTATCAGAATGTTAAGGTTCAAAGTCAATGCAATAAAAAAATAGGATCATTTCTTACATATTTTGATATTCACAAACTCACTCATTAAAACCTACATGTTACTGTCCACTGACATAGGATCATGAGATTTGGCAAGAAGAAAATTTCAACGATACAAGTAAATGAGAGACGGATAAGGAAATTGATAATTTGTACTTATATCATGTGTCAGACCAGCCTCCCTGGCGCCTTTACCTTTCTAGAGTGAAATTTATCGTTATCTAACATGTTCTCAACTTTATTATCCATTCTCCTGTGCATTATTCCTGTCAGCAGTTTAGACGCATTCACTGTTTTGGTGACAGTGCGGCAGTCCCCACTATTATCTTGCCTCGCTGTCTTTGTTAATGATATTTTCCGATACTCTATTAGCGTAGTCTCATAGTTTCTACACAGCGACTTGAACAGTCGTCTGTTTGTCACTTTCCTCGATGCTTTAGGAAATTGCGACAGAATGTGATTTATGTCTCTTGCCTTAACTGGTTGGATGTATTCCGAAGCTATGATAAACTACAATCCAAGATCCTCTGAGTCTTTCATATCGACTCACTTTTCTTCTACGACTACATCATCAGACAATAGTCCCACTGTAGAGGCATACATCACACTCTTTCCACCTATACACTCTCACTTTTGCGTTTAATAGTTGAATTCGTCTTGCACTCACAATATTTCCACCGTACTTTTAATTTCACTGAACGTTGTTTTGACTTTGCTATATGCTGAATCAAGCCTTCAGACAACCATTTTCTGCATGAACTCGCAACAGGTTTCCCGCAAAAAATTCGTCCTGGCTTCCATGTACTTTCCTGAGTGAGTTTTACAGTTTCATTTCTTTGTGTCCCTGACCACTTTTTCTTAAATCTTTGTCAGTTAGCTGAAATACTTCTTTTGTTATCCAAGGTGGTTGCCAAATAGTGTATTCTCTATCTCTATCTGAAGTTTATTGAAGATCTGAATTAGTTACTCTCCTGTTTCTTTCCTACTTCAAAGCAAAATTATCGAGTAACTAGTTAATCCCTCCATTTCCCTACTGTGGATTCCAGTCTTTCACGATTATTAGGGTTTCGTCTCCTTTTACGTACCAAATTACGTGTTAAACATTCTTGTACACTCACTCTGCCCACTGTTCGGCTTGTGACGTCACTATTATGTGACCTGTCGTTTTTGCTGTCGACTTTGATGGAGAAAAACCCCATCACAGTATTGTGCACGGTATGTCACTCTCTGTCCAACTTTCTTACTTATAACGAGTCCTATCCCCGTTACACAGTTTTCTGCTGAGGTTGATATAATTTGTAGTGGGAACTTCTGCCACCGAATGTAACAGAAACACCAAATGTAACGGGAAGAGGTAGAAGGCACCATACAAAGACTCGTCTGAGCCTTCCAAGTGATTTATTATTTCCAACAACAGTGCCCCCGTTCCTCTCGATCTGCGTCACTGGGTCCCGCAATGCTGAGGACACCCCTTTGCAGTCTGTGAAACAGCTTGGTGCGGAATGGCTGCCTCTGCAACCATTGCATGTACTGCTGTGTGTCGGACTTGTACGGCCGCAGACTTATGGAATCTTCAGAATGCCCGCAGATACCTCAGCGGTCTGCTTCCCTGCCAACTCAGTGCCGCTCGGTGTGAGCCGCAGGTGTACAGCTGCGTGCATCTCGCCGGCATGGCTAAGATCGTGGTGACAACAATCAATTGGATCCTGAGTCCGAATCTGCAGCCCTTGGCGCGGGATGCCTCTAGCGTGTGATGGAAGTCAGGACGACTGCCCGCAGTAGTGGGCTGTGGAGTGGCTCGCAGCTGGCTGGCTATGGACCCCATGGCGGCCTCAAAGGGTCGAACCAGCGACGCACCGTGGTCTGGAAAGCTGGCGCCCCATCCGCTGCTGCGTGTAGCTGGTGGAATGACATGCCCCTCCACACTAGAATGCATATTGTTAAAAATCCGCACCTATTTCTTCGCGGCTAGGCCCCCCTGATTTTGCCATTCACGCCACTTCACGTCACCTACTCATAACATGCTAAGTTGGCCAGTTGCCCCTTCTGCCTGTGATTTGCGACATGCAAAACCACTACATATACTCTTTCAGCAATTTGACAGCCCTGTGGTATCTATTCTGCTTCGCAACAGTTGGTATGCGTAATTCACAGCAATCCTGCTGATACCTGGCTGTAACTTGTGCTCAGAATATGGCACAAAGCTAAGTTCTCCTATACTAAATGTTGGTGCCGCTGCATTACCCTATTTTCCCACGACCCGCTACTTTCACCTTTCCACTTCACCAAAGTAAACCCTATTATATCTATATTTAGCCTTTGCATCTCCCTTTTCAGATACCCTACCTTCACTATCATTTTAAAACTTCTTACATTAGTCGTTCCAACTCGTAGACTGTTATCCTTTCATTGATTACTCAGCATTTTTCTCACGGGCCCATCCGGGATATCTGATTGGCAGACTAAATTTCAATGTTCTGTCAGTTGAGAAATTATGGTAGTACTCTTGCAGTTGCACGCCACTGATCCTGCAATTATTCGTAGTATGTGGCTTCAATGCTGTGGTTTCCATTTCCTTTATTATCTTGATACCGTTGATCATTGCTTATTCTTCCATCTTTTATGTGCAGATATCCATCCCAAGGGTAAGAGGGAGCCCTGAATCTCTGTCCGCTCCTCCAGCCTCACTGACAATGCCGTTGGCAGAACGAGGATGACTAATTACGGCGGAAGTCTTCGGCTGTCATTGCAGATATATTTTATTCAAACTATAAGCAGTAGGTTGGTTTGAATCTGGAACCCGTTAAGGTCTTCGTTACAAGTTAATGATGATACCTTATACAATGGTACAAATCAGAATTAATTGTAAGGAAAAACAATAACAAGCACCTCCTAAATACATATTACATAATGAGAAAAGTAACTGTTTCTAAATAAAAAGATTTAACATTGCTCACGCCATCATACTATCAGACTGATTGTGACATTTACTTCCTAGAATACTAAGCTTAATTCATTAATTTATGTTGGTATTTTTCTGGAAAAAATATGTGTGTAAAGCACATTTCATCAATCTCGCTACATTCATAAACTGTCGTTAGGAAAGGAATTTCTAATGTTACTCTGACCACACGAATTGGCATTCCTCCACGAGTTGTAAGAAAATTTGGTTGAGTTACTCGCATGTCGCTTTCTGTGGTTGGAGTGGATGTCCTGTTTGATCTAACAGTACGTATCAGGTGTTTAAATGACGGAACAGTTCACGGTAACTGAATTACCAGTCATTAGCAGATAATGTTTTAGGAACAGTACTCCCAGATTCTGATAACACATACTGTGAAGCGTCGTTAGAGATTCAATTCACAGAGTTAAATAGTACCGAAACGATTCCACTATTGAGTGTACTTAACTGCATCCGAATATTTTATATTGTAAATTATTTTCGATATTTACCTATGATTTTCCAAGCTTTTTAGTAATGGTTATTTGTAGCCCTCACTACTTGTTTGTCATTAATTCTTGAACAGTCAGCAGTTTAATCAGTGACGTAGACTCTCGATGGTGAATGACGTAATTCATGAGATCACGTTAAGGATCAACATTTAAAGCCTTACCTCGTAACAAACAACAAATTTATGTAAAATAAAATTAAACAAAATAAATCTATGGCCCTTACATTAGGATCCTGAATTTAATTTATTTGAGTATGACGGCATCTCTTTTCGTTGTATATAATAAGAATGCAGCATGTGGTACAATCAGTCAGTTGGTTCGTTTCCAGTAACTCGTTTCATGAGACCGACGAGGATCACAAATTATCACATCTTTTGCCATTTTCAATCTGTTCTAATACCACATATTTACATCTTAAAAGTCAAATCCAAATATGATCCAGAAAGTAACATTTTATTCTCTCATTTAAAGACTTTGTTGGAAACGTAGTTACTGAACCAATTTTCTATGCGATTGCGTCGTTTTGGTCAGCAAATAGTCTTTGCATATTTTTCTGTTCTGTTATAAATGAGAAATGTTCCCTAGATATTGACTGAACATCGTGTGCTCGGATGATATGTTTTGCTCCATTCATCGAAGCCATTGTCATGATACTTCTCCTGTACGTTTTTTCCGACCTTGTTACTCATAGTATGAAATAATGAAGCAGAGATTGTATACACAAGATGCTAACTACAGAAACTAAGTTTTATTTACTGCTCAAATGTATACACCAGTGCTTTCATCTCTCGTTTCCAGCTGAAGCCATTGTTATTTTACATGCCACTCTCCCAGGACGGATAATGCTGCACAAAAGCTGCCGGTAATTTAGAGGCAGAGAGGGAGTGAATTGGCTATTTGTGTGAAGACGAAACCAACTGCCGTTCCTCAGTGGTACTGAGTTTCCGCTTCGAAGCTGTTGCGTGAGAGCATTACTACTCACTCTTTCTGCTACATGCAAAACATTTCTCTCTATAGAAGGCCATTCTCGAACAACAGGGAACGTTTTTAGTATACAAAGGAATGGCACTCACTATACAGACGTCTGGAATGCCACCACTTATGTTTTATTTTGCTATCTTACTGTCGACATGAGAGAATGTTGGCACAGAAATACTTATTTCTCCCTGAAAGTTATACAGTGAGCGTATTTACGCAAGGAGCCTTTGTACGGATATAAACTATGTGTCAACATGCATTCGCAATTTAACTGCAGAATTCTCTATAAATAATACACTATTCATCTAAAAGTGAATAAGTGCAACATCTTTATTCGTAATCGTGGTGACTCCCTGTTTTGAAAACTGCCACAACCTACGAGTTTATTCAGTTTCAGCTTATATACGCGGCAGGTATACTGCTATGCAAAGTACTCCAATTGATACAATTACTTGTCTAAATGGTTGATTTTAACCTCAATCAGTGACCCAAATTCCCATTCCCGAGCCCTAAAGTACACAAATAATCTAGTTCTAAGAGCTCTGACTCGGGCGAACCGTCCGTCAAAAAAGGAGCCAAACACGAAAATCGTCAGTACTATGCAACGTATCGTTATTTAGAATCTCCTTGGAGCTCTAAATTTGCATCTGTATACACACGCGTAAGCCCTGGAATATCAAAAATTGCGGTGCTCTAACGGAATACGAATTTCAAAGACTAGTGCACCACAAAGAATGAGAAAGCGTATTGGCTTAACATGTATCACGCTGTAAATTGAAATATATTGTAATGAATTCAAAATTGACTTAACATTGAGACGCTCAAATAATCTTCATTTATACAAGGAAAACGGTAGACCACCCAAAAAACGAATGTTGCCTGTATTCTGTAAAACTGATAATTTTAGAAAGATCACAACTTCAAAAAAACAACTTTTCAGGAGAAAAACTATTCCTGAACTACATATGCAGAAAAAGGCAGTGACTTCAACATATTGGGAAGAAAATGTGTGAATAGGAAGCTGAGTAAAAAACTATTATTTAATTGAATGTCTGGTTTAATTATGATGTATATAATTGGAGCTGCTCATATATGTAATGTGCTATAGAGATTAATATGTTGCAAAGAAGGAACATTTTGTTTTATTTAGTTTATAACGATTCTATACTTTCTTTGCACTACTGTCATTCTGCAATATCATCTACAGTTGGCATGTGTGAAATTTCCTAGTAAAATTCACTGTGTTCTGATGGAATGTAACACATCAAATGAAGAAAGTTTTGCATTAGATATTGGCCTTCGCTCAGTGTTTTACGGCACCCGTGGCCTAGGGGTAGCGTCTTTGATTAGTAATCAAAACGTCCTCAGTCCCGGGGTAGAATTCCGCCACAGCTTAAATTTTTATTTAATAATGAGCATTGGCGGCCTAAGTCTTCCAGCATAAGAAGTCACCCTCGTTCTGCCAACGGCCTTGTCAAAATGGACCTAGGAGCGGACAGAGATTCAGGTCACTCTCTGGTCCTAGGGGTGGGAAACCGCTACTATAGGCAGAAGAATCAGCAGTGATCAACGGCATGAGGATGCAGAAAGCAATGGAAACCACTGCATTAAAGACACATAACGTGTATCCACAGGACAGTCGCCTGTTACTAAAAAGTGTCATGATGATCTCTCAATTGGTAAAAGATTCCGGAATAGTACCCCATTCGGATCTCTGGGAGGGGACATGAAGTATCAATACGCAAAGGAGTGGGATACAGAAGTACTACGGAATGACGAGATACCCTTGAAGTTCTCTATGGCTATAGATACAGCAATAAAGAATAGCTCAGTAGGCACTACAGTTGAAGATGAATGGACATCTCTAAAAATGGCCATCACAGGTGTTGGGATGAAAGACATAGTTACAAAGAAGGTAAAGGAAGAGAAACCATGGGTAACAGAAGAAACGCTTCAAGTGATCGATGAAAGGAGGAAGTACAATAACGTTCCGGGAAACTCAGGAATGTAGAAATACAAGTTGCAGAGGAATGCAATAAATAGGAAATGCAGGGAAGTTAAGATGAGATGGCGCATGAAAAATGTGAAGAAACGGAAAAAGAAATGACTGTCGGAAGGACTGGCTTAGCAGACAGGAAAGTCAAAACAACCTTCATTGACGTTAAAAGCAAGTGTGGCATAATTAGGAGTACAACGGGAATTCCACTGCTAAGTGCAGGGAAGAGAGTGGATAGGTGGAAAGAAAACGTTGAAATCCTCTATGAGGAGGAAGATTTATGTGACGTGAAAGAAGAGGAAGCAGGTGGCGATTCAGAAGAGATGGGAGATCCAGTATTAGAATCAGAATTTAAAAAATGATTGGAGGACATAGGTTCAAATAAGTCAGGAGGGATAGATAACATTCCATCAGAATTTCTAAAACGATTGGGGGAAGTGGCAACAAAACGACTATTCGCGTTGCTGTGTAGAAAGCATGGGTCTAGTGGCAAACCACCTGACTTTCGAAAAAATATCATCCACACAATACCGAAGACCGCAAGAGCTGACAAGTGCGAGAACTATCGCACAATCAGCTTAACATCTCCTGCCTCCAAGTTACTGACTAGAATAAGATATAGATCATTGGAAAAGGGAGCTGATGATGTGTTAGATGACGATAAGTTTCAATTTAGAAAAGTTAATAGCACGAGAAAGGCAATTCTGAGGTTGCCGTTGATAACTGAAGCAAGAACAAAGGAAAATCAAGACACGTTCGTATTATTTGTTGACCTGGAAAAAGCCTTTGACAATTTAAAATGGTGCAAGATGTTCGACACTCTGGGAATAATAAGGGTATCCTACGGGAAAAGACGGGTAATATACAATATATACAAGAGCCGAGATGGAATAATAAGAGTGGAGGACCAATAATGAAGTGCTCGGATTAAAAAGGGTGTAAGACAGTAATGAAGTCCTTCCCCCCCAAACTGTTCAATCTGTACATCGAACAAGCAATGTTAGAAATAAAATTAAGGTTCAAGAGTAGGATTAAAATTCCAGGTGAAAGTATATTAATGGTACGATTCGTCGATGACATTGCTATCCTGAGTGAAAGTGTAGAAGACTTACTTGAACCACTGAACGGAATGAACAGTCTAATGTGTACAGAGTATGGACTGAGAGTACACATCAATCATTTTTGCACATGTAGTATGGCATCTAACTAGACTGGGTTATCAGATGCATAATGAAAACATTAAATGATGCTATATGATCAACACCGTTGTTGCAACTTGTGATGATAAAGCACGATTTTTATTGACAACGTTTCTGATATCTCGTGGGCTCCTTTACAGCTAAAGTACAGTCTGAAGCCTCCTCATTCGCCTGCCTGATACGTCAAATAAGCTAAAGAAGCTTTATTTTCACGTACTAGGATTTGTTCACTATTGAATATAACATAATACATTGCTTGCCGGTTTTGGTTTATTTTCCTTAGAATTCTAACGCGCTCTTCTATTCTGAATGCTCACTACTGTTATCATTCCATACACCTTTTTACTTTTGGTGTTGAATATACTGGCATGATGCGGTAGGTCAGCCTGCAGCTCTTCTGTTATTTTCTCAAAGCAGTTATATGTACATACGCAAAAGAGAATGGTTCGCAGTGACTCTCACTGTTGTACTAATAAACGCATCATTGCTATTGAATAACAAAAATGTTTATGTGTAGGCCTGTCGCTTAAAAAGTTCCGTTTTACTGGAGCAAAATACTACTATATAGATCGTAGGTTTAGTTACAGTACCTGCACGTTGATCCCCTTTCTCTGGGACGTATAAATATTCCTAAACTATAAAATATTAAATTCGCTTCAATGTTGCCTTTTAATCACATAAAAATTATACTTCTCATGGTGTTTGATTCATTTCTTTGAATTTTTAACACTGCTTGCAGCTGACGCCATGCTAGCGAGGCGAAAAACAGCTGTTGCTGATTTAAAATGAGCAGTTCATGATTCTCCAACTAGGCCGCGCTTATGATAATTATAGAACATATTTGTCTAACAAATATGATATTACTAAAATAAATTCAATAAAGGAGTATACTTTTCTCATATAAGGAGTGAAGGACAAAATTTGTTTCTATGCTGACAAGATGCCACTACCTTACGTTTATATGAACTTGCATCTAGCTCATTTTTGCATAAAGTGGACATATGACCTTTCTAAAGTTACCGATTCATTTCCAATTAGTGCACCTCGTAGTATCTAGCTATTTTATTTTCAACTAGGATCCAGTTAACATCAAATTAAATAATTTTTCAGGCGTGGCGCAACTAAAAATATTACTCCATTCAGGCATGAATATAAACCGACTTGCGTTAACGTATTATTTACTAGACAGTTTTCGTGGACGCTTCTGCAATTTCTTTGCTACACGAGCCATTACTGTATTGCCGTCACCAAATTTCCTCCTCCGACCATCTACTGCAACCCCTGGGAAATTGAAATACTGCGTTGCGACTCGTACTCCAAATGGGACAATCTTCCAAATAAATACAATGAACTTCTACCACGATCTCTCATAGCCCTGGGTTCGGTGTGGGACGGGGATGGGGTGAGTGGACTTCTGTAGCCTATTGCGGAGTTGTGAACCACTGAGGGCTACGGCGGGGACGAAGCCTTTACGTCGTTTCTAGGTCCCCAGTTCCGTACAGTGCAATACAATACCACCATCACTTAACAGGCATCTATCCTGCATCGAGCTAACGTTATAACTTCACAGAGGCAAATTAGATCGCGCATGTACAGCCGTTACTGTCGGGCATTTAGATAATCATTGTTTTATTTCAGTTTGTAATGGATCTGGGAGATGTTTTATTTTCTACCTGATTTGTCGATACCAAATCTAATGAGGTATTCTGTAAATGTTTTCCTATATTTTTTTCAGAATATTTTATGCGAATTTTAATTTGCCTTATTTTATGCTAATTTGCTTATATGTTTGAGGGTGACAGCATATTGATTAATATTAGTTGATGTGACCAACAATATCAAAGAGACTGTTTACAAGTGGAAGCTTGTGTGTTGTGTGAAATGTCTTCGACGCTGGAGTCGTCTTTGACCATAGTCAGTCGGCAGTGAACACTCGGTGTGTGACGGTGGAACAATATACACGTCCCCGCTATAATAATTTGCAAGTGAGGAGCAAAAATGGGTTATTGTACTACTTTTTTTATATAAACATCAAGACGGAAGCACATTCGGAAACATGGTATTTGAGGCACCAAAAATGTGGCAACCGCATTGAAGCAGGACATTTCCGCAACCGACGAAACAGCATTATGGAATCATACTTTCACTAGACGACTGAAGCCAACACAAAAAAGTCAAATATAATCTTATAAACATTCATGGAAACGTGAGTACTGTCACGAAATATGCTAAATTCAAGTATGTAAAAATAGTGAGCATATTTCCAGTTCTTGGAACATAGTGAGTTAGTGCAATAGTAAATTACAGCTATCATTCGGCGTTTTAGGTTTCCCATGAATCCCCTAAACTGCATAAAGCAAACACCCTGATAATTCATTTGGAACTGTTGCGGCCGATTTTCTTCCCCAACCTCATCCAACAGAGTTTGTGTTCTGTCTTAACTTCACGTACTCTATAGGACCTTAAAGACTAGTTTCCCTTTGCCTTCTCATTGATGTCTTCTGTAGCTTGCTAGATGTTGAGAGTCACAGATATTTAAAGAAACTCTTCATTACGGGGAAGCAGAAAGCTTTTACAGGAATTTAGAACGCAAACTGCGAAAGCATTATAACAGTCTTCCTCTGCTTCTGTAAAATTTCTTTTTCTTCTGCCCGTAATCGATTGTATTGCCATGAATGGCACGCAAGGATACTCAGAAACCTAAAGGAGACGACCTATCTTCAGGGAAGGTTTCTAGCTCCAGCTACAAAACATCCCTGTCCAACATTATGGGTTACAGGATGCATCCGCTTAATTACGTATATTGCTCCAGTTGCGATCTACGTTCGATACGCAACCTTTCAACATACACTCACCAAAAAAAGTTTTGCCTCTCATCGGTTCCGAGGGTTCCGAAGCGTGTGCAGGAAATTGAAATAGAGATCAACCTAAACATCATTTGCGACCTTTTCATTGCTCATGATAAGCACACACTGCACGTTGTACCGCCATACAGCGAGACCTTCAGAGTTCGTGGTCCAGATTGCTATACACACCGGTACATCTAATACCCAGTAGCACGTCTTCTTGCACTGATTGATGCCCGTATTCGTCACTTCTGTCATCATAGCACTGTTGGTCCAGATTGTCCCAATCCTCAACAGCGATTCGGCGTAGATCCCTCACAGTGGTTACTGGGTAACGTCGTCCATAAACAGCCTTTATCAGTCTACCCGGAAATGTTCGATAGTATTCACATCTGGAGAACATGCAGGTGACTCTAGTCGAGCGATGTCGTTGTCCTGAAGGAAGTCATTCACATGATGTGAACGATGGGGGAGTGAATTGTCGTCCGCGAAGACGAATGCCTCACCAATATACTGCCGATATGGTTGCACTATCGGTCGGTGGATGGCATTCACGTATCGTACAACCTTTACGGCGCCTACCATGACCAACAGCAGCGTACGTCGGCCCACATAATGCCACCCCAAAGCATCAGGGAACCTCCACCTTGCTGCACTCGCTGGAAAGTGTGTCTCTCCGACGATTTTATGGTTGAAGACATATGCGTCACTCATGGGTGAATAGAATGTGATACCAATCGTAAGTGGCCCATTCGGCTTCTTGTTGGGCCCATTTGCACCGCGCTGCATGGTGTCGTGGCTGCAATGACGGACCTCTCCAGGGACGTCGGGAGTGAAGTTGTGCATCATACAGCCTATGACGCATAGTTTGAGTCGTAAGACGGAGTCCTGTTGCTGCACGAAAAGCATTGTTCAACATGGTGGCGTTGCTGTCAGGGTTCCTCCGAGCCACAATCCGTTGGTAGCTGTCATCCACTGCAGTATTAGCCCTTGGGCTGCCTGAGCGAGACACGTCATCGACAGTTCCTGTCTCTCTGTATCACCTCCATGTCCGAACAACATCACTGTGGTTCACTCCGAGACGCCTGGACACTTCACGTGTTGAGAGCCCCTCCTGGCACAAAGTAACAATACTGACGCGATCGAATCCTGGTATTGTCCGTCTACACGCGCCGTGTACCTCCTACCTGGTGGAATGACTGGAACTGATCAGCTGTCGGACACCTTCCGGGTAATAGGCGCTGCTCATGCTTGGTTGTTTACATCTTTGGGCGGGTTTAGTGACATCTCTGAACAGTCAAAGGGACTGTGTCTGCGATACAATATCCACAGTCAACGTTATATTCAGGAGTTTTGGGAACCGGGGTGATGCAAAACGTTTTTTGATGTGTGTATGAGCTCTACCTACAGCCGCCCACGGTACTAGATGGGGTCGATCGTGCAGAATTATAACAATGAGACACGTTACTACGTTATCTACCCACTTTGCCGACCTTTGATTCGACTGTTGAAAACCAATGTAAGTTAGTCCAAGGGTAGGGGACACGGTCAATATCATAATTGCATACGGCTGTACACAAAACAGAATAAAGGAAATTCGCTCGTCAGGTTACATGCATCGCAATGAATAATTACTTTAGTAATGATAGAAGATAAAAAGAACACAAATGAAGGCCTATTTTAGAAATAAGGCTAAATCCTCACTGCAGCTAACGCAAATATGGAATACATGTGTTTCTATATTTGTGATTATCCTCGTTACTTATGCTCTGCAAAGATAATGCAGTGTGGTTTTTCAATTACTTAAAGAAATTGCAAATGAATCAGACTCTTTTATTTGCAATGCTTGTTAAGTACATTAACTCATGAAGGATATTCTGATGCCCCCATGTAACATGGAATTTGATATAGATGCCACGAGAGGCATCTCCGTCCCTAGAAAAGGAGGTGTGGAATATTGTATTCTCAGCAGAGGAGCAGCGACAGCAGAGTAGATCGGTCAGGAGAGGTCAGTGACTTCGAACTGGGACTAGCTTCTGGACGTCACCTGAGCAATAGATCGATGAGGGACATTTAAACCCTACTAAAGCTATATTTGATGACTGTTGGCGGTGTTACTGCGTAATGGAATCGCGAAGGAACAGCCGTAGCTAAACCAAAACCAGACAGACCTCCAACAATGACGAACATTGTTGACACTGGTTGCAGAAAATTGCACTAAATCACGGGAAGGAATCACTCGTGAGTTCCAAAACGACTACAAAGAAAGAGCTACCAGTAGTCCTGCTAGAATAATGATGGTGCTTAGGGAGTTAAATCAATCGGGGTAAAATGGTCCAGCAGCTCTTCATAAGCAACAGATGTTAAGCGGCACCTGAGATGGTGCACAGAGCCACACCATTCAATACTAGATGACCTAAAACAAGTGTTTCGAAGATGAACCACGCTATAACTTGTAGTAATGATGGAAGGTTTAGGGCCTGATGAATGTCAGGTGAACATTCCCTGCCCTCATATGCACTGCCAGAAGTGAATTGCTAAGGAGGTGGTGACGTAGTATCAGGGTGTTTCTCGTGGTTAGGATATGGCCCCCTAAATGCGCTTAAGGAAAAATTAAAATAGGAAGGATATGAACCCATTTTTTTACAGAATTGTGTGCCGTGTGTAGGAGAACAAGTGTTCCAAGACGATGCTTGTCTACATCGCCATGATAATGTACCCTTTCATACGCCAGCAGCTGTCAACACATTCCTGAAATGAATTGGCTTGCCCACAGTCACGACCTCAACCCAATGGAACCCTTTGAAATGAGTTAGAATATAGACTTCGTTCCAGATCGAACATCCCTACCTTTCCTGATTCCTGCTCTTGAGACAGTACGAGCTGCCATACCTCCACAGACATTCAGAAACACTGGCAAGTAGAGTTCATGCCGTCATAAAGGAGATGATCAGAAACTATCCATATAAATGTCCACTAATAGGCGTCGGATACTTCTGATCAGATAGTATGAAGTTAATTAGTTAGCATGAGAAGTGCTGTTATTACTAACGATTTCATGAATGGAGAAATTACGATAAAAAATGTTCACTAATTCAGTAATAAAAAGTAGTGATCTCGGCAAATAAATTTATGTTGCGTAAAAGTAATCAGTATCAATACATATTACAGAAATGAAATTACGTATGCATGAATGTATACAGCAGAAAAGAATTAATGCATACTTTTAGAAGTCTCCAGTTCGCTAAAGATTTACTGTTGCAACTGTGGATATGAAGTACATGAAACGGTTACATTTACAGATCAATAGAACAGACAGTTCTGAGGTATCAGGTATCGACAAATTCAGGAACACCCACACCAGTACGTGATATCGATTCGAGAAAAGTTTAATCGTGCTGGTCAGAGAAGTTGCAGCATGTGTTGCAGAGCAGTTTCGTGGGCAGTGTATGGGCGAACATTATAATGTTAATACCTATCACCTAGTATATATCACCTTCCTGTTGCAAGAACGACAAAACAATTTGTCAAACAACATTCTTTTCGTACCGAACGATGGTTGGGTTCCCCGCCAGAAACACCAACATTGTAAGAGAACTGTTGCTTACTGCATCACAGACCATAAGGCTAGGCTCGGGCAAGTGTGTCTTGGACGAGTACACTCTATGTGACATCTCTAACCAGGTCCACGTCGTAAGCACAAAGACTATTACTTGCGTGACGGTAGAGTTTGCTTCCATTCCTGAGACCACAGCAGACCATTCCATCATCCAAATGATTCTCTGACGTCAGCAGTCCAGCTGTGTACCTCTCCGCTGTGGCATGAGTGGAAGATGGGCTATAGGTGTGTATGCTCGTAACCCCATTGCTAATAACCGCTGAGTAACAGTTCACGTTGACAAGTCTTGGATCAAACGTCCTCTTATCGGTGTTGCGCTATCTGTACGATCTGCTACGCTGTCCTTACAATACAACGATCAGGGTAGGTGTCTGCGCTCCGTGGACGTCAGAAATCTCGTCTACAGGTGTGAGAATGTTCACTTTACCTCTGATACCAGCGTCGTCACACAACTCAGGCATGACGTCCAACTTGTGTGACAATTCTTCGAAAGGACCTTTCAGGCAATCTGAAGGCCACAATTTGACCCCTTTGAAACTGGGAGCAGGCATGAGTGCTTCTGTGGCATGGTTGCCCGCTTGCTTCACACGTGTGCACCACACTGGTCCTCAGCTAGCTATGCCACCACGCTAACTGTTGGCGGACGACGCTGAAACCGTACATCTACAGTAGTGCTCAAAAGTATCCGAACGACCTGAATTGCATTTCACCTCATTCGCATACAACCCTCATAACGCAGCTGTCTAGCAGGTTCACTAATCGCTCCTCGGTACAGTCGTTTGACTATTGAAAATGGTTCCAACAAATCACCACTAGGAAACACTGCTCTGTATACCAATAACTCAAGATGTAAAGTAGAAATACGATACTAGAAATATTAGGGAACACCTTATCACAGATAAGACTGTCCTCAAGGTTTTCAAGCTCACATTTATTACAAGAAATGACGTACCTGAAATGTTACCACTCTCATTATTACATCAGATAGGTAATGCACGTAATACGTTCGTCATATTCATGATTTCCTTTTCAAAGTAACATGCCGTACTTATTATTTAACATAAAATGACATCAAAAATTTAAGTTTTTCACGAGCTGCTAGTTGAGAATATGCATGAACTTCAAATGACAAGACGAACCGTCTAGTTCTGCATATGGACTCAAACCCAGGTCATGCAGACCAAGCAAAGATTTCGTGACTGATGGAAACAAACAGTCATTCCTGACTAGGCATACAGAGAGTGATATATCTCAATTTTAAACAGTATTAGTTAGGAAATATCAACTTTAAATTACATAACATAAACACATTTAACGGACGCGAATTCTTACCCAGCATCAATTGTCCCTGTTAGCGAACTACGAGAGATGTTAAATATTGCTTCTTCACAAGTAACTTACATGAAATGCCGTGAGGTAAAGCTTTGTGTTGGATAGGGATTCGAACCCAGAACATAATCGGTTTGTTATCGAAGCACAATCAACTATGACATATCGGATTTTCTCGGCAATAGCAAGATGTTTTAACTGAAATGACGAGACGAAACATAATTTTTTTTTTCCCCGGGACTCCAACACGGCACCTATCGCTGTTATATTATAGAGAAAATGAACGTTAAATATGGGTTTGTTATACCAGCAGCAACATGTAAACATGTTTGAACTAGAAATAATATGACGAAGAGTTCAGTGTTGACTCGTAATCGAACCCCACACATATCGTTGTTGACTACACGCAAAGAGACGTCAGCTACCGAATTTTTCTCCACCAGCAGGCCGGAATAGAATCCTTGAACTTACAGTGATCTCGCAAATAGTTATGTGTCTCAGTGGGAGTCAAAAACATCAGATACCATTAGTGTTGACAAGGAATGAAAATACATTAAAAATCAAAAATATTATTCACCCTCAGATAGGTGTTCTTACGCTAGAGCTTGACAATACATAATGAAAACTTCAGTGCCGGGCCAGGATTCGAAACCATTCAGGCGCAATATGTGGAGATGTTGAGGAATCTGCAGTTTTGAACAAGCAACAAATTGTAGTCGAGCGGTATTTTCACGAAGAGATCAAATTCCGAGTTAAGGGCGGTCTGAGTTGGAAATGGTTCAAATGGCTCTGAGCACTATGGACTTAACAGCTGAGGTCATAAGTCCCCTAGAACTTAGAACTACTTAAACCTAACTAACCTATTGAAATCACACACATCCATGCCCGAGGCAGGATTCGAACCTGCGACCGTAGCGGTCGCGCGGTTCCAGACTGAAGCGCCTAGAACCGCTCGGCCACTCCGGCCGGCCGTCTGAGTTGCATTCCCAGTTCAGAACCAATTTTATCGACATACAGAAGCTCAAATAAAAGATGGAATAAGTGTCCTGTGACCCTACAAAGCGTTTGTTTCGTGACTAGAAATAAATAACTAGTATAAGAAAGGTTACTGGTGATATAGTCACCACTCCTGACTTTATTGTAGTTCAACCTAATGTCTACTTGGTAGAGAAGTAATATCATGTTTAATGTGAATTTCAGACCACAATGCCATTATACCTTCTTCACTTGGCGTAGCCAGAAGAGAGTAGAATCTGTCTCTCCGTATCAAAAACCATCGGCAGAAGTTGGAATCGAACCCAGGCCATGAGTATATGAACCTCTCAGCTATCCATCAGACCACCAGATACGCTTCTTTGTGGCTCATTTTCCTATTATAACGCCGTTGCGCCTGTAGTGCTACAACGATGAAAATTAATATTACGACCTTATTTTCATGATTTAAAGAAGTATTCTTGATATTAAAAATGTAATTATAATTTTATTATTTTCATTTTTGTGCTCAGTGTCTCAAAGACTTTCTAGTGCACGGAATAAATTCGCATTGTTTGTACTACGAAACTATATATGACTGTTAACGGTTAAGCATGTAATAATTCGATGTAAGACATTTTGTTGAGTCTGAAATTTGTTCTCGTACTGGTCGCTAGAGAAGGAAAAGTTCCTTAATCGATGTGAAGGTATAAAGGCTGTAAGAATGAGAGAGAGAGAAAGTAAATACAAGTTATTCAACACAAATATCTTTAAAGTGTAACGTCTTGTGATTTCCTATAACTAAAAATTGCAAGGTCTAATCTGAGCCTGCCCTGAATAACAGCGAAGAACCTTTATGTTATCATATATTTTCTTCGTTTGATCACGGTTGTGATTCGCATGTTTCTTTTTGTTACGCGACGTGTTATGAATATTTCCATTATACGCGCAAAAGTGCACGCAGCTTTAATCGAACCAGCGTCTTTCGGAAACGGTAACTTTTAATCAGTACAATTACGCGAATACCGTCTGAATTGCAACCGCGATCGCAAAAGTGTTTCCTGGACCAAATAGTTCTTATAAAATGTGTATTCTCCAAAGCGAACAGCATTGCACTATCGCTGACTGGGAACAATCAAAAGAGTAAAAACAGTGCTTAAATGAAATTGCCACTTTTTAATAATTATTATTATCCCATTAAATAAATAAATAGCAATTCAGTGGCTATCCAGTCAATAAACAGAGAGGGCAATTCACGCCACACTGGATGAGACTCCTGACACAGAAGCTCCCTGTAGTGGTTTGCAGCATGTTCAGTACATTCTATAACATGGTTGATCGAATCGCCATGAACTAGCTCTCTCGGCTACCCAGTGCATGCATTCGACTCTATTTTTGAATCACCGAAATACAATCACGTAACTGCCACCTACACAGAAATGCCAACAGTGTAGGCTGCAGAAATTTAAATAGGAAGTGTTGCTTTCCACTTGAGCTACTCTATTGCGCTTTCTGTTTGTTGAAAACGTCGTGCAGTGCAAAAGAAAAGATGTAACTGTCTATCTCTCACAAGTCTACATCCGCCTATATCCATTATCTCACAACACTGTGGAATGCGGAAGTTCTGGAGGATTTGTTGTTAACTTCTAGAGCAGGTGCAGCTACGGTTCAGCTACTAATGTAACGGTAAGTGTAGTGCACTGTAGACAAAACGTCGGAGTTCAAATACATTCACTGCTACATTTTTAAAACCGCAATTTTGCTGTCTGCTGGTCTGCTGAAGTTATCAGTCTAATGGAACTTTGAACATAATTCCCTTCACTTCTCACCTCAAAATAGTCGAATGTGGAAAAAGGGCCATCTACTGCGACATTTTGTTCTTTTCAGGTTTAATACAAGGCCAGGCAGCAGATGCATCTTGAAACTTTTGTATTATGTATGGGGAGAGCGCATCGTGCCAAAATACGTCAGAAAAGTATTTTCTACATTAACTGTCGTGTGGTAGTGGCATTTTATTCTTCTTAAAACCTTGTTTGACAGCTTTAACTCAGAACGAGTTTTCTACATGCATGTAATCAATAAACTGCATATGCAATGTCAGACTGTGAAACATAAAGTCATAGAATTCGCATATATCGTTGATGATTAATTTCTCCCTCATGTTCACTATTGTTTAAACAACACTAAAAGAAACCCTACGAAAATTGTGCACTGTATTATAAGAAATGAAATAAAACTTTCCACAATAACCTTACGACGAAAGTCTGTTTAAATAAAGCTGAGTATTTGTACACAAGCGTGCCTCTATCGAACCGAATTAGTAAAATACTACTCACTTTGATTTCGATTGGGTCTGTGTTTAATTGGTATGCTGTGTCATACTCAACAGGTATGCAAATGTAGCATTTCAAAAAGGAAGTTATGTATTCCTAGAAACCCAAAATTTGCTTGTCAGCAACGGAAAGAGGCATTACCTGTTGTGCAGCATTGTAAGTTTTTCACCATTGCACTGTGAGCGGGAAGTATTTTCTTGCGTTTTCCTTATCGGTGTTTAATCTGACAGCTTGTAGCTCTTTCACGGAATGGATAAAAACGTCACAGTCAGCGAGACTGGCACCGCGACCCAGGACTGACCCTTTTGTAGAGAGCACCATGTTACCACAGAGCGGGCGAAGATTTAAATGTTTGGGGTTCCAATTGCATGGCCAATAGTGACTAGAACTCGTAAATCGCGATTTAAAGGTCAAGATTAGTTGCGATTTCTACGTACAACGATTTTCCTGAGCTGAAAACCGTAAATGTACTAACTTTGGTTACAAATCAAGCGATAATAACTCAGATTATTCAATGGAAATGACAGGAAAAATGAAGTGAACTTTGAGGCTTAATTCTGTGCACACCAGGAAGTAACTCGTCGATCACAGAGTTGCCAAACATACCTTGCCTTGTTGCCAAATCTCATTTACAGTACCAGCAGGAACAAGACGAACCGATGTGTTCCTACAGAGGGCTGGGAAGTGTCCATAGCTGGCATCTCAAAGACGTGGCTGGCACGGCGTGGAATGCGTCTGATTCGCATTTCTATAACTAGGTTTAGGGACTGAAGGGTAGTTACTAATTATAATCAGACTACCTGATAAAACCAGAATTCTACGTGGATGTATACCTCTATGCAGTTCAGTTTCTTTGCCCTTTCGGCAATCGTTAGCTTCATTCACATGCACAAGTTAGGATGGGATGCATTCCTTCTTTCCTCGCTGCACACGGCTATGGGCTAATAAAGGACACGTGTGAAAGTTTTTGGCAATCTTGAACATTAAAAACGTTGTACATACGAGTTGAAAGCTGGAAATACGACGAACAAAAAGGAATTCCAGTAGCAAACAAGCACTGGTTTTGGTGGTCCATCTTCATTTACTATCAATACAAATATAAAAACGTCTTGAATAAAACGCATTGCGAAAGCATCCCTTTCACACTACATTCTCCTCTTCTTGTTATTCGAAATATATCACATAAAAAATAGCAAGTTAGATTAACGAGGCCAAATGTGTTGTTTTTCCTCAGCAAATGCGTATTCCAGAACAGTAAAAGATCGAAATTGCCTTCCTTGGCGCTCGCGACGTAAATACGGAGCATGAAGCAGTCGTAAACAGTGGACTGCTAATGTTTGCGGCTACTTAAAGTAGTGGAAGGGCCCACCCCCTCTGGCTTCAATACAACGTACAACATAAATCTGCGGTGCCTCCTCCCTTCTTTTTGTCCTCATGGTTGCTACGTAGAGAGGACATGTGTGGTTCATAACGTCAATTACAGAAAGAGAGTGAATCATATCTCTAAAGGTGCGACACAAAATAAATATTATTTAAAAGTGCTGTCTAGCACGCTGCGTTTAGCAGGTTATACTTAACGTGGTTGTAATTTTGGAGTGGAAAGATATTTATACGTTACTATCAAGCACGACGTCTCATCCTTTTTTTTATATATATAAAAGACTTGAACATTTCCGTTTCACCGATGATTAGCGAGTGAATTGTCGTGTAGCAGAGTAGTGCAATGGAAGAATATATTTTGTTGCTGTGAGTTGTGAATTCGAGTATCTGATTTTCTATCCAAAGTATACTATAGTGCATAGCATTTTCCATTGCAGCTGAGGTCGTCTATGCTGGCACTTATTCGTACAAACCTTGCAGATATTGTGATAGTTAAATGCATTATTAATATCATACACTACTGGTCATTAAAATTGCCCCACCAAGAAGAAATGAAGATGATAAACGGGTATTCATTGGACAAATACATTATACTAGAACTGTCATGTGATTACATTTTCACGCAATTTGGGTGCACAGATCCTGAGAAATCAGTGCCCAGAACAACCACCTCTTGCCGTAATAACGGCCTTGATACGTCTGGGCATTGAGTAAAACAGAGCTTGGATGGCGTGTAGAAGTACAGCTGCCCATGCAGCTTCAACATGATACCACCGGTCATTAGGAGTAGTGACTGGCGTATTGTGACGAGCCAGTTGCTCGGCCACCATTGATCAGACATTTGCAGTTGGTGAGAGTGCTGGCCAGGGCAGTAGTCGAACGTTTTCTGTATACAGAAAGGCCCATACAGGACCTGCAACATGCGGTCGAGCATTATCCTCCTGAAATGTAGGGTTTCACAGGGATCGAATGAAGGGTAGAGCCAGGGGTCGTAACACATCTGAAATGTAACGTGCACTGTTGAAAGTGCCGTCAATGGAAACAAGAGAGGTGACCGAGACGTGTAACGTGATACGCAAGTAAGGCGATGACGAATACAGGCTTCGAATGTGCGTTCACCACGATGTCGCCAAACACGGATGCGACCATGATGATGCTGTAAACAGAACCAGTATTTATCCGAAAAAATGACGTGTTGCCATTCGTGCACCCAGGTTCGTCGTTGAGTACATCATCGCAGGCGCTCGTGTCTGTGATGCACCGTCAAGGGTAACCGCAGCCATGGTCTCCGCGCTAATAGTCAATGGTGCTGCAAACGTCGTCGATTTGTTCGTGCAGATGGTTGATGTCTTGCAAAAGTCCCCGACTCAGTAATCGAGACGTGGCTGAACGATCCGTTACAGCCATGCGGATAAGTTGCCTGTCATCTCGACTGATAGTGATACGAGGCCGTTGGGATCCAGCACGGAGTTCCGTATTACCCTTTTTAACCCACCAATTTCATATTCTGCTAACAGTCATTGGATCTCGACCAACGCGAGCAGCAATTTCGCGATACGATAAACCGCAATCGCGATAGGCTACAATCCATCTTTTATCAAAGTCGGAAACGTGATGGTATGCATTTCTCGTCCTTAGACGAGGCATCACAACAACGTTTCACCAGGCAACGCCGATGAACTGCTGTTTGTGTATGAGAAATCGGTTGGAAACTTTCCTCATGTCAGCACGTTGTAGGTGTCGCCACCGGCGCGAACCTTGTGTGAATTCTCTGAAAAGCTAATCATTTGCATATCACAGCTTCTTCTTCCTGTCGGTTAAATTTCGCGTCTGTAGCACGTCATCTTCGTGGTGTAGCAATTTTAATGGCCAGTAGTGTAGTTATCATATTCCGGTAGCTACCACTAGCCCCTGAAACGAATAATAGTATCTGTGGCAATTTTACAGTGCACAACGTCTTTATACTGGTACGTAGTGCGGGATATTAGGATCTGTGGCAATTTTACAGTGCACAACGTCTTTATACTGGTACGTAGTGCGGGATATAATGAGAATGTCAACTTCCTAGTAAAAGTGTCTCGTTTGTGACCTGTACATACGATATTTTCAATACATAAGTTTAAACCAGCTGGTTATCTTAGGCGTAATTTTACATGTACAGTCGAGTAACGTACTTCCACGATAGAAATGAAGTAGCAATTCTTGTCATGCGCTTCTTGAGTACAACTGAGTGAAACTAAGGTACTGATTTCTGCAGTGCGACGTTGCTCTAACTTTATTGTGTCACTGTGTTTCTGTAGTGTCTAATCGTTTCATTGAGGAGTTTGGTCGTTTCTGAAGGCTGGCGCAGTACTATCCCACATGTGTACATGGGATGACACATGAGATTATATCTGACATCAAAGATTCAGCAACACATTTTGCAATACAAGCCATAAAATTTAACATTAATAACAAAGATGCTTTCATAAACTTTATTAATTTTGAGTTCCAAGCACAAACTGACACATTACATTTTATTTCCAAAAGCGGGAAAAGGTGGAGGGCCTTGAAGATATTTCAGCTGATCAGATAGACTTTTCTTTTTGGAAATCTTAGGGAACGCCTGCTTTGGGGGAGGGCCAGTGAGAAGCGCACCCTGTAGGGCTGATGGTGCAACATCAGCTGCATGGAGCAATGAAGATAATTCAGCGGTGGTGACACCATCCTGGAAGATGGTGAGATTCAATACTTCATCATTGGCAGCGTTGTTGAAGTTGCCCAAGGTGGTGGGTGGCAGTGACTCAGCAGGAATAGTATTGCCAGTGCCCAAGGCGGTGGGCAGAATCAGGTCAGGAGTGGATGTGGCATCGAGAGCATCCAAGATGGTGGGATGTGGTGGTTCATCGTTGGCAGCCTTGTTGCCACTGCCCAGTGTCGTGGGGGGCTGCAGTTCAGCATTAATAATGTCGTCACTGTGCAAGACATCAATATTAGTGTCGCAACTGCCAGGGTTTCTGGGAGGCAGCGGCTCACTAGTGGATGTGACATCGAGAGCATCCAAGATGGTGGGATGCGGTGGTTCATCGTTGGCAGCCTTGTTGCCACTGTCCAGTGTCGTGGGGGGCTGCACTTCAGCAGTTATAATATCGTCACTGTGCAAGACATCAATATTAGTGTCGCAACTGCCAGGGTTGCTGGGAGGCAGCGGCTGACTAGTGGATGTGGCATCGCGAACATCCAAGATGGTGGGATGCGGTGGTTCATCGTTGGCAGCCTTGTTCCCACAGTCCAGTGTCGTGGGGGGCTGCAATTCAGCAGTAATAATATCGTCACTGTGCAAGACAGTGGGGGTCAGCAGTTCATTAGTGGATGTGCTGTCACTGCCTTCGAAGACAGTGGGGTGAGAAGGTTCATCGGCGGCAGTGTTGTCTCCATTGCAAAAGGAGGTGGGGGGCTGCAACTCAGCAGCATTACTATCTCCACTAGGCGAGGTGGTGGGGGCCAGAGAATCATCAGGAACATTAACATCGCCACTGCCCAAGTTGGTGGTGGGCAGCAGCTCATCAGTAGTTGTGGTCTCGCCGCCTAAGGTGCTGGGAGGCGGCGGCGGCGGCGGTGAAGGCGGGCGTGGCAGCGTCGGTGGCAGCGGCTGCTGTTCGGCAGGGGCAGAGTAGGAACTGCACATGGTGTCAGAGACATCACAAGCCTGGAAGCAGAAGGATATTCTGTATTAGGATTGACTTTCTTGTATGTAGTACTGGTTCAGACTATGTGCATGTAATAACTATTTCTGTATATTCACTGACAAGAGAAAAAGTGAAATACGAAAATATAATTATTGCTGATTAATGAAAATGCGATAATACATTTGTCTAAGTAAAATATTATCTGATAGATATTACAAGATCACAGGTTAATGGAAGCGTGAAAAGGCCACCAGAAATTTTAATGATACATGCAAAGGTGTGTGCATTCTGTTATACAGATGCCACATATCTGTTTGTGGAATGGAGATCGATACCTGTGTCACCTGGTCAGTCAATACAAGGACCGTTACAGATAGCTGTAGATCACACTGGAGTTGTCGATGGATAATGCGCCATATGATCGACTGGAGACAGATCTGGTGTTTGAGCAGGCCAAGATATTATGTCGAAACGCTGAACATCATTTTGGGTTACAACAGCGGTATGTGGGCGAGAATGAATCATTTATGAAACAAAGCCTTGAATGCTGTACATGAATGCCAGCACAAAACGTCAGATCAACAGACTGACGTACAAATTTGCTGTCAGGGTGAGTGGGATATCCAAGACAGTGCTCCAACTGTGATATGAAATTGCCCCTCAGACGGTAGCTCTAGGTGTTGCTCTAATGGATCAAGCACACAGACAGACTGCTTGCAGGACCTCAACTGGCTCTTCCTTCTAACCAACTCACGACCAACACTAGAATTGAGGTAGAACAAGATTTCGTCATGAAACACTACAGTATTCCACCGTACCATACGATGAGCTTTCCCCTAAATCCACTGAAGTCGAATATAACTGTGTTTAAGGGTCAGTGGAATGCACGTTACAGGTAGTCTGGCTCGGCGATATCCTTGAAGTAAACGATATTGTTGCTCATATTGCTGCTGCTGAGTCAGTTCTACACGTGAGAGCCATACGCCACACACGATGGTCTTCTCACTCTGTCGTGTCACTTGCCCATTCGGGGCCTGGTCTTCTTGCGACCGTACGCTTTCGTGACCATCTCTGCCAGCAATCAAGTACAGCAGCTACATTCCTTCCAAATATCTCTGCAATATTGCAGAAGGAACATCCAGCTTCTCGTAGCTCTATCACATGGTCCTATTCTAACTAAGTGAGGTGTTGATAACGACGTTCTTTACTGTCATCTACTAACGATGTCTCGTCTCAAAAATAATTAACTTTTACGACCGTTACAGCCTGTATTTAAAGGAAACGTGATTGAAAGCTCATAGTGCTGCTACTAACGCCAATCTCAGGTGACGGATGCGAAATTTAAATAGTCATCTTGTTTCAGATGTAGAAAGGCGGCTACCAACTTTTGTTTATGTCATATAACTCGTCGTTAGTGCTGCAGATTTTTTGTCAGTGTGTTCTGGTGAAGCTACGTTAATCAGGTCGTATGGGGTGCTCACCAATTTACTATTTTAAGGTGTACGTGAAATTATACATTTGAATTTGTGTAGTTAAAATGGGTTACTTCAAAGCGAGGTAACCACAGTCGAAGTGTTACGCAGCTAAATACTGCAGCCAATGAGGGCCACTAGTCTTTTCTGTCCATTAACATGGTTGCAACTTTTTGCGCCACTCCAGAAGATGAATCAGTAACGTTTTAGGGTTGCATAGGATAACTGGATGATTTGAGTTGCTACATACAGTTTGTCATAGTCAGTTGTGGCACCTCCTTTGCAGCTCTTACGGCAGAAGACTTCCGGCAAAAGAACTAAACCTTATTCAGAAAACGACTTTGTCAAAGAGGGCGGAGAAGCGGACTGACGTTCAGGGCACACTCTTGCCCTTGGGGCGGAAAGCTGCCCACAAAGGTGGAACATAAGCAATGATCAACGGTTAGAGGAAGCAGAAAGCAATGGAAACCGCTGCATTATAGACGCATTATGTGTATCCACAGAATCTGTGGACTGTGAATTGAAAAAGTGTCATGATGCTCTCCCCACTGGCAAAAGACCCCGGAGACTGCGAAGATGGAGGTGACCGAGAGAAAAAGATTAAGTCACGGACGAAAGGATAATGTTCTGAGAGCCGGATGTGATTATGTCAGAAGTCTGAACATGGTAGAGAAGCTGTAAATTCTGAAACTGGAAATGCAAAGGCATAATCTCGATATAGTGGGGGTCAATGAAGTAAATGGAAGGAAGACAACAGGATAATATCAACAGCAGCAGTGATTGGTAAGATGGCAGTAGGATTCGTTGTGAATAGGAACGTTGGACAGAGAGTGTATTGCTGAGAACAGTTCAGTGGCAGGGTTGTTCTCATCAGAATAGACATCAATAATTACCAAAAATAATAGTAGATGAACACATGCCGACGTCGAAAGCTGAC
Source organism: Schistocerca americana (assembly GCF_021461395.2). Lineage (NCBI taxonomy): Eukaryota > Metazoa > Arthropoda > Insecta > Orthoptera > Acrididae > Schistocerca > Schistocerca americana. Next base: position 316,917,475 of record NC_060125.1, read on the forward strand.
AATGAGGAGATGAAGTTTATGAATATAGTGAACGGGTATTTCAATAAGTAATAGGGGATGAAACACTGTTAGTAATGGGGGACTGGAATGCGGTTATAGGGGAACGAGTAGAAGGGTTACTGGAGAATATGGGATTGGTGTTAGGAATGAGAGTGAAGACAGACTCAGTGAGTTCTACAAGTAAATATCGGCTATTAACATCATTCTCCAAATTCAATTTTTATCGACGGTTATTGTCTGCCATCGATGCGCAGACGTGAGTGTTGAAAAATAAATTAGCATCGAAGCTTTGCCATCATCGTGCATCCCTAATATGAACATTTTCTTATGATATGAGTTGACTTTGTTAAAATTGTGCCATCTGTGCCGATACAGTAAGGCGATTTGCTGATTGCAGCGACAGCTCTTTTGCGCCATGAAAGATTTTAATAATGTGTGTCACTACGATTAGTCTGTGTTGTAAAGGATCACCATCCTAAATGGGGAAAGTTTATTTCATTCATACTCATTTCCTTCGACATGTATGCACGTTGCTGTAACTGCGACTGTAGATTGTAGATTCGTCTCGCGAGGTCCTATAGGGTGTAGAGCCTGTTTACGTCGTCAACGACAGAATTACCGACGGTAATGAGTGTGAGACCAACTGTAGTTATCAAGCCCTAAATGTGGGTATGGTAGCAGCTAGTCACGAAAAGCGAGCAAATGCTCAGCGTCCAGTAAGCGAGATCCTAGCAGTAGCTGGTCTGCACCGTCTATAGCTGGTGCATTGTCTTTTCTACATCTGTACCAGGACAGGTCCCATTACTTCTGTTGGTTATGTCAGTTGTTCATTTATCCTTTAAGCCGTCGTACTCGGCATATGCTGACGCCAGGAAGAACACGTAGCCATTTGAGAAAGTCACTGACTCTTCTATGAAGGAGAACCAACTGTCAGGAACCAAAGTGGAAGTTCGTATTAATTATTTACTGCCAATTTACTGCAGTGTAAGCATAGTATGAATGGTGTGAGTGAGGTAACTCCTTTGAAAAATCGAAGGCTTGTTTTACTGCTTTCTAGCGTTTATCCCGCGCTAGCAGCGTCGTCTTCGTGGTACATCTGACTCCATTCGGGTCTGTCAGGTGCTTCTGTGTAGGTGGAATTGATGAACTCCGTATCTCTATTGATACGGTCCAGCCATTGTGTCTTGGATCTGCCACGAGGTCGTCGGCCATTTGTGCCCAGGTGCATAGCTATTCTTGCCTCCGAGTCTGCTTTAATTCGCATGACGTGTCCGTATCATCTTGACCTGCTTTCCCTTAGTTTGTCTGAGATGGGTGCAAGTCCAAGCCGTTGACTGAAAATCCCAGGTCTTCATCAAACATAATAAGGCTGATGCTTTTCTTCTGCTATTCGCATGATATTTATTCGCATACCTACTAAATAATTATCAAAGGCATTTAGCTCCAACAGCCGGAGATAATCTCGTATAATAATAGAGAATAAAAGCGTGTAGCATCCGGTCATTGCAGTGAAAGGGTAAAATATCTCGAAATGCACTTTTACACATCGAGTTTCGCTTAATGTCCGACTAATGTGCGGCTGGTCCTGGCGGAGCTTCGAGTCCTCCCTCGGGCATGGGTGTGTGTGTTTGTACTTAGGATAATTTGGGTTAAGTAGTGTGTAAGCTTAGGGACTGATGACCTTCGCAGTGAAGTCCCACAAGATTTCACACACATTTGAACATTTTTTACCACAAATGAAAGGCAGCCCTACCGTATTGCCGACCTACCTTCACCTACAGCATCAAAAATTCTCATGTACTAGGTAGTTAATCTTGCAAACACATTTGGCGTGTTGCCTGTCCGAGGGTGGAAAACGAAAGTTGATATTGGCAATAGCCACATCGATGGCCACACGCAAATCGTCATTTAATGATGTATATAAAGTTTTTGGATCAGGCAACTAAGTGTGACACAGGGAGAGATATCCTGCCGAGAGTAAGTTATGTATGCTATTGGTGTGACGTAGAGAGCCTGTACTCACCTGCGCCTTCTTGTTCTTCTTCAGCTTCTTCCGCTCCTCGCGGTCAGCGGCACGCCGGCGGATGCAAGGGCACAAACGGCGAAACATCTGCGTCAGAGAAGACCCGTGTCAAGTACTATACGCTATAACATTTCTACAGTAAATCGTCCCCATCACCTCCACTCAACCATATTGAACTCTCCCTCTCATGGCGTTTACTAGTTTTTGCGTCATGATTGTCCCCAAAGAGAATGAGCGTAGTGAGGTGTTCAAATGACACGATTGAGGACTTTGTGGTCGCATATTCATTACGAGGCACAGAGCGTGTCCACCGTGCCCGAATGCGTTCTGGGTGAATGTCTGGCGTGGTCGAATGGCTTATATTTCAAAGTCGTGAATCAGCTCGCCAACCATGATCTGCAAATGTCGACGGCGTATACAACAGCTCGGGCGTCTTATGAGCTGCATTTGCGCCTTTCCTTGAATTTCTGATGATTTGTTTTTGACGAGGACAACGAGTGATCAGAAGCTACCGAAATAAAGACTGAGGTACTGAATAATATCATACTTATATGTTTCATTGGAAATGACAACCGGGATACCACGTTAGTTCACGTAATTCCCAAGAGTACAGGTAGCGCAGCATTGACTGTTACCCTGTTTCTCTATTTCTGGAAGTATTCCATATAAGTGCCGAACATTCATAAAGTGTTAGCAGTATCGTAATTAGCATGATAGGCTTGAAGAATTTAGTTAAAAATTTAAGTTAGTACTAATTACAACACATCATTAAAATACGAGTATAGTAGATCCTACATAAAGATTCTAGAAGTACTGAAGGAATATTATCTATTCCTTGTTCAATATTTAGTTACGATTTTTCAGTAGCTTGGTTACCCTCTGACACTGTTAATCAACCCTCTGTGTTTTCCAAACCGACTCCTATTTCTTCTTATATCACTTCTGCAAACAGCTCCTTCCCAGTTGGACACATTCAACAAACGCTTTCCATTTATCGAGCTCTCTCCTGGGGTCAACGGTGGTATTCCGTATGTGCTCTAAATGTTGAGGCCACTTCTCTTGCCTTTGAATTATATACACGCTACATTTCATTGATAAGTCAGTTACATAGCTATGGTTTTTTCTGAAGGTTTTTGTTCCTCTTTCAGTTACTTCACGTTTGGGTTCGCTGCTTCAAAGTAGCTTCTAAATGATGAAATCTTTTTAAACCACCGTAGGCTGTCAGTTTTATTATGCAAAGTGTGTTTAATGAACCACGTATATGTTTCACATTACTAGCCAGTTTCCGCCCTTGGCCGTTTTCAAATGTGTAGCGCTCGTTATGTGGGTGTGTGTGTCACATTTCAAAATGTGGTGGGTGAGGGTCGGAGGGAGAGTCCACTCTCAAACTCTCGCTCACATTCCGCTACAGAGTGAAATATTTGGTCTGAGAAGTGTTGCAAAATAATTTATATTGCAATGTCGATAAAATACACTTCGCCGCAGATGCAGAACTGGAGGTTTATGAATTTTACGACACAGGCGCTCGCATTGACTGACTATGATTTTCATCGAGATTCCGTTTATCTTATGCAGAGTGGCAGTTTGGCCTCTTTCTGATCTACATGTACATCATGCTCGCTGATAATTCCGATGTGTTGCCTCTAACATGTCTGGTGCACGCTACGAATCGTGTCCTACAACTTAGCACCGATGTAAATGAAATTACATGTGTGTAATTACTTTACATCATATTTAAGTAACGGAAATGTTACAGATTCAGTTTTATACACTTTACAGCAGTCTCCCATTAACTGACATACTACTCTCGAACTAACAAGATTCAAAGCTCTATGTTGTGAACTTCCCACGGAGCTCCATTATAGGCCAGCTGCATCTATTACCACACAGTTTCATATCTCAGCCCTCAGAGTCTAAGGTAATAACTATCAGCATCATCAGACAATGGCACGAAAAGTAGTTGATAATTAAGGTAGTCTTCAATGGAAAAAATTTACATAAGTTCCAGAATGGCTCACAACGTTAACGTTTAATTCCTCAGAATGATACTACCCAGTAGCATACGTTGCCTCCAGCCACTGATTATTGGTTATCTCTTCGTTAGTCACCACTGTTTAGCAGTCAGTAGTGTGAGAAAGGACACATCACTGCTGAAATTTTTAAACGTGACACACACATCACCAATGAGATTTATGTTGGATAATGACAAAGAGCTGAAACTGATAGGTAATGTGTATTATATACATGTTGGAATAAAGGAAATTCATACGATAAAACTGTCACGCTAGGGTGGTTGTAAATAATTTTCTCTTTTTTTCGTTCCTGAAAATTGTCTCTTATGTTAACCATCGTTCCTTCCCCCTTACCTCGCTTCCAGTTATGTTCGTTCTGCCTACCTTCTTTTATCGTCCTTTTAAGAGATGTCCATTCCTCTTAAAGTGAACAGCCTACTGTGGTATTCACTATCGTAGCATCTACAACCTCAGCTAACATCTTCCCCTACCTCAGAGTTCGAGTATCTCCCTCTAAACTTTTGCTTAATCTTCATCATTGCTAAATTGTGATCTGATTCTAAATGCTTTTGTGTATGTCATAAACCCCAGTATATGACTTCGAAATATCTGTGTCAGTAAGTTGTAATCTACGTGCTATCTTCTTATACATTCGAGCTTGTTCCAAGTAGATGTCTTTCTGTTGTGATTCTGTAATTGTGCGTAGCATTTACCAACATAAATTTATTTCACATCTCATGGTGTCTTTATCCTCTCTATTTCTAATACCGACACCATATTCTCCCATAACTTTTTATTAAATCTTATGGGATTTAACTGCTAAGGCCATCAGTCCCTAAGCTTATACACAAACTAACCTAAATTATCCTGAGGACCAACACTCACGCCCATGCCCGAGGGAGGACTCGAACCTCCGCCGGGATCAGCCGCACAGTCCATGACTGCAGCGCCTGAGACCGCTCGGCTAATACCGCGCGGCGTCCCATAAGTCTGTTGTTCCTTTCTGCACCACAGTGTTCCAATCGCCATGGTTATTAGCTTTAGATCCTGCTTTCAATGTCGTCATACTCTGTATCCATGTCTTCAACTTCTGCTCGTCACTCAACATGTATACCTGAGCTGCATTCGTTGGTGATGGTAACCTGTAGATTCTGTTGAGATTATCTATATCAGTGAACAGTTCATAGTACTTCAACTTTGTGTCCTACCTTCCTACTCGAAATGAGTTCCACCCTCGTTATATCATTTTCTGGTACTGTTAATACTATTCTTCATTAGTCAGAACAGAAATCCTGAAGTACTTTAAATTTCACTTCATCTACACAACTATATCTACATTGAGCCTTTACCGTTACCTTTTTCAGATCTTTTAGTTTCATATCCGAGGTCGTAGAATATAACGGCATTGTGGTAAGTTCAATCATTTTCTCATGGTCACCTGCTCTTGGAAAGGTCCATTCCTGCATATACAAATGATAGGTTAGATCTGACTCTTTTGCCAATGGAGAGACAATCAAGACACTTTCTCAGTTAGAGGCCACATTTCATGTGTACACATGTTATGTGTTGTTAATACTACGTTTTGCACTGCATTTTGCTCATTCATACCGTTGACCACTAATGATTATTCCTCATTACGGATAGTTCCAACACCAAAATTAAGAGGTTGCACAAAACCACTGCCCACATCCCCAGTAATCCTGTTAAAAAGTACTCGGTGCTAATGCTGATGATCTATAGATAAAATGTATGCATTAGCTGGGGTCTAGCCCGGCACCTAGAGCTATTTGATCCTTAGCGCAAGACGCTACCGCTATTTTTCTCCCTGCAAATCACTTATTTAAGGCAATCAATTAAAAATAAAACAAAAACGCAATTTCAATAAAATCAAAATGGTTAAATTAGAAAAACGTATATGAAGGAATATGGCGTTAATTTTAACGTGCCCTCACCTTTTTTCCTCCGTCGCTTCTGTATTTTGGAACATTTCAATCCAAACAAGAGTGGCCACAAAAAGGGGGGGGGATTTCGACTCATCCAACTCATTGTCAATGCAAAACGAGATACAGCATATAGGAAAAAAGCTCTGGATAAAGTGGCATCCTGTGCCACGTCCAATGGGCTGTGGCCATATAGTGACAAAAGGCAATCGGATCTGCGTGATATCCACTCACCATCACGTAGTGGACATAATGTCCAACAAGCCACATGATGTCATTGTTCTTCGACCGGGGAAAGAAGATTGAATCGGGACACACGAGAATCTCCCCCTAGATAGCCGCCTCTGACGTCCTGAGGAGAAAAGCTAGTTGTCGGCGAAGCCGAAGGAGATCAACCAATGAGATAATGCATCAGTTTCATTGAACGAGTGCTACGATCTGTCACACTGAGGCCAATACGAAAAAGTCGCACGTTGGTAGGTACAATATCATGAACAACTTGGTACCACAAGGACGACACGTCCATTGGGAAAACCCGGAGGCTAAGGTTAGAACAAACAATCATCCAATTCGTTTCTGGCGACAGGGCTTCCACAGAGGGAATGCTATGAGGAATTGGCGAGCGCCAAAACAGCATTTTTAGGGAGAGATTCGCCTGGGAAAGGATATTTACTCGTAAATAACTGACTTCGAGAACAAATTCCTTAACGTGCCTTAGTTTATAACTAATCCTACTAATATCTACTGGAGGCGTTAAACTCGCCGGTCGGATACAGTCATGAAAGCGAGATGTAAGTGACTGGAGAGGGCGTGGACATGTTAAAACGGTGCAATGGATGAATAAGGCAGAAGCCTTAATTCGAATGTCAGGGTGGCCCAAACCTCCCAGGCGAGGGGAGTGCTCCATGACCCCATAACGCAATCGAAATATAGAGTTGGACCAGATAAACCTGCCAGTTAAACTTCACAACTTGCGGTACATCATTGCGGGAAGTGGAAAGAATTGTGCAGTAAAAGAAGCCTTACCTAACACATTCGTTTCCATGGCCCGGGCCTTATGAAGAAGTGAGAGAGAGCGACGCTCGTGTTCAACAATTGCTCCCTGAATCTTACCCGTGACAGACTTCCAGTTTTCGTAGCCATCTTTAGCGGACAACTGTCAATTATAACACCTAACGATGGATAGTGGGTGACCTTAAAAGCCCATTGAATTTCAACAGCGTAAAATCCTCGCAAACTGAGTAAGTGACATTTCTGGTCATTAACCCGCGCTCCATCAAGACGAAAAAAAGCATCCGAAACTTCCTTCAGCCGTGGTATATCATCAGGGGTACGGAGAAGAACCATAACGTCATCAGCATATGCACGAGCGGTAAACCTTTCTCCCAACAGCGACCAGCCACCCAAATGAGTAGTTATAGATCGCATACGGATTCCAGAAACAGAACGTAGAGCGACACAGATAATGGACTCCCTTGAAGGACGCCCTGACACACCTCGATGGGGAAAGTAAGACGGCCATTTACGTCAATGGACGCCCGAATACTAGTAATTAGTAAGCTAAACAACAGTCACGCAGCATCGTTAAAACCAACAGTCGTCGATACTCGCTTGAGAAAGCCATGATTAACGCTGTCGAACGCATGGTAAAAGTCAATGAAAAGCAAAGCGCATGGCACGGGAATGGTGGAAGCAATCGAAATTAGATCACGACATTCAGCAACGGGATTCAGGGGGGTACGACCCGGAAGACAACTAACATTGCTCGCAATGATGGCTACCAACAACACCGATAGTCTGCTATTTACCATTTGCGCCACTATCTTACAATCATAGTTGAAGAGGGTTATCGGGCAGACCTGGTCCATACGCAAACGTCCCGACTTCTTGGGAATCAGGACAATTTTAGCAATCTTAAAGCTAGACGGGATAAGGCCTACGTGGAATACTTCATTCACCATAGAAGTTATCGTATCTCCTATCATGGGCCAAAATCGAATACAAAATTTTCTGGGAAGGCCATCGAAATCAGGCGATTTGTGGCACGGAGAACGAGCCACAATATCAAATATGTCATCGTGATGGAATACAGAGATAAACTCTTCCTGAAGAGCTGGCATTATAACACTAAGAAGGAGGGAGGTAAAACCAACAGACGCTAGACTGAATACACTTCAGTGTAAAGGTCAGAAAGTAATGGTAAAGTTCACGCACGATAGCAGATTGGGAGGACCACTCACGCCCATCTAGAGAACGAATGGTAGTAAGACACGTCCCTTGAGATCGTTTGTGAAGCCGAAGAAGACTCTCAAGGGGCATCACGAGCATTATCGTAAAGATGGCAGAGGACAGCGTAATAAAATTCCCTGGTTCGCCTTATTTCAGACGCTTTTTCAGCGCTAAAACGCTTGAGTGTATTTCGAATCCGAGGTTTATCAAAGATAGCTCACCATTCTAGAATTGAGGGATAACGCGCCTGGGACTGGAATGTCTGCCGCCGTATGTCTGCGATGATGCATTCCAGAGAGGGGTCCGTGAGATGTAGTGTTTAGCTTCCATGAAGGGCACAAAAGATGAACAAAAGTGGTCCAGTCGGCTACTTGAAGTAGCTGTAAAAAACGTAAACAGCACCAATGTAGGATATCTGCATGCCCAAGCATCTTGGAGATGCAAAGATGTCACCGTATCATTAAGTTCACGACAATATGTATAACTGGGGTCTGATATCTACACAACGTAAGACGCAGTTAAAATCGCCCCCCCCCCCCTCCCCCCCCCCCCAACGAAACCTTTCGCGGGTTCCGTCGAAGTAAATAAACAACTTCTTCCTTATAAAACAGCGCGCGGTCGGATGAACGATCGGATCCAGACGGAGCGTAAAGAAACAAAACTACAGCCTGTACCGCGACCATTATCTAGCATTTCGAAGTCCGTCAGCGGGATTCCATCTCGATAAAGCAAAGCCATACCGGTAGAATTTTCAGGCGCGACATTGAAAAACATAGAGTATCCAGGAAGACAAAACACATCAAATAACACCTCTTGTAAACACACGATATTAGCTTGGGAATCGTAAATAAACTGGCGTAATGCAGCAACCCGCAATTGGGGACATATCCTATTAATACTGAGGGTGAGAAATGTATATGCCTGCATCCGTTATCAGATGTAAAGTCAATGAAACAACACTAAGAAAAAGCAGTCATCACGCCCATCTCTCCTCAACGTCCGGAGGCGGTGGAAAGAACATATAATTGTAATCCCCCCCCCCCCCCCCCCCCCGGGAGTGGAGGAATCCTCGTTTTCCTTTCTACGACGCGCCGCTGCACATGCAGGTTCAAAACGCTGTTTCACACCTCTCCGTGAGAACATTCACTCTTGATGTGGAAGGGTTGGGGGCACACAAGCTTCGATTTAATAGAGGAGCCATCTCCACTCCACTCATCGGAAATTGGAGAGCACAACTCAGAACGACTTACAGCAACATCAGGTACAGAAGACACAGGTAGTGCAGTGCCGGTGTCGGATTGAATAACCTGATCATCAGGATGAGAACCCGTAGAATCCCGGTGCCCCACAATCTCAGTGTGGAGGAGAGGTGGTATTTCATTGGAACACTGTAAAGACTGGCCAGCATGCAACGCCTCTGCGGGAACATTGTGTGTTTATCCTGTTTTCGATTCCACACACAAATCACAGTCACCAGCCGTTTATAAATACTATGAGGTGAAAAAGGTCATGCCCTTCTAATATCGTGTGGCAATTACTTGTGCCCGGCATAATGCAGAAAATCGATGTGGCATGTCCTCAACAACTCTTCGGAAGTCCCATGCAGAAACATTCAACCTTGGGTGCTTCTATAGCTGTCCATAACTGCGAAAGTGTTGCCGGTATAGGATTCTATTCACGAACTGACTTCTCGATTACGTCCCATAAAAGTTTGATTCATGTCGAGCGATGTCGGTGACCAAATTATTCACTCGAAATGTCCAGAATGTTCTTCGTACTAACTGTGAACAAATGTGATTACCATTCTATCGTTGTTTGTGAATTTGAAGCTCATGAATCGGTGAAAATGGTCTCCAGGTGTCCGGACATAATCATTTCCATCCAATGATCTGTTCAGTTGGACCAGAGGTCCCAGTCCATTAGATGTGAACACAGCCCACACCATTATGGAGTCGTCTCGAATGAAAAACAGCCCACAGTTGCACTAATTATGTTTATCCTAAACCTTGACCATGATTTCTGCTATAATAATATAACCTTCTCCAGAAGTCCTGAGGAGATCAGAATAACATCTAGACCAGTAATATAATCTACACATAAACTTATAAATTACGTATGTGATAGCAAATTACTTACATGAGCTTTTAAAAATGAAAAATGTCTTTCCCCAGCGGCTTCGTCAAGATCAATAAAAGAAAATAACTTCAACAGACATTAGCCTATTTCGATCATAAGTAAAACTGCATGTAGCGCCCTATGTCCTCCGCCACTACATTTGTTATACTAGGTGCACGCTCATCAAGTGCACTACATCCCGCGCGCCATAGGTGGCGCTAGCCACATTGAGCTACATCGGACCGTTTATCAGGAAAATAGCTAATATCTACGATAAAATTTTAATAACAAGCCTACAACGGCAACTGAAGGACCGTATGCTTACTAATACGACTGTCCAACAGTTAAAATGCTGTTGCATACAATCATTAAAGTGGTCAAACATTAACATTATGTATTCACCACAGATTGAACAGTGCCTTGTAGGTGCCTTGGGACCATGGTTCATAGCGTCTGCGCCACACTCGAAACCTAGCATCAGCTATTAGACTATGCTGATACAATAGCTCCATATTTCACAATTATATACAACCGTTCGCTCACAGAAAGATCCGTACTTAAAGACTGGAAAATTGCTCAAGACACATCAATACCCAATAACGGAAATAGTAGTAGTCCGCTAATTTACAGGCCCATATCACTAACGTCGATTTGCAGTTGGGTTTTGGAACATATGTTATGTTCAAACATTATGAATCACCTCGAAGGAAACTATTTATAGACATATAGTCAGCACGGTTTCAGAAAATATCGTTGTTGTGGAACACAACTAGTAGTCTATACTCATGAAGTGCTATCGACAGGGGATGTCAAACTGATTCCATATTTTTAGATTTCGAAAATGCTTCCGACATCGATTTTCACAAGCGTCTATGGAATATCGCCTCAGTTGTGCGACTTGATTCATGATTTCCTGTCATAAAAGTCACAGTTCGTAGTAATAGACGGAAAGTCATCGTGTAAAATAGAAGTAATATCAGGCGGGAAGTGTTATATGCCCTCTATTGTTCCTGATCTGTATTAACGACATAGGAGACAATCTGAGTAGCCCTCTTTGAGTTTTTGCAGTTGATGCTGTCATTTACTGCCTTGTAAAGTAATCGGATGACCGAAACGAATTGCAAAATTATTTAGATAAGATGGCCGTACGGTGCAAAAACTTGCAATTGACTATGAATAAAGAAAAGTGTGAAGTTCTTCGCAGGACTACTAATAGAAATCCGCTAAATTTCGATTACGCGATGAGTCACACAAATCTGAAGGCCATAAATTTGACTAAATACTTAGGAATTACAATTCAATATAGCCCAAACTGGAACGATCATATAAATAGTGTTGTGGGCGGAGAAAACTAAAGACTGCGATTCATTGACAGACACTTAGAAGGTGCAACAGATCTACTAAAGAGACTGCTTACACTACACTAGTACGCCCTATTCTGCAGTATTGCTGTGCGGTATGGGATCCGCTTCAGATGGAACTGGCGGATGACATCGACAAAGTACGAAGAAGGGCAGCTCTTTTTTAACCATCGCGAAGTTGGGGAGATAGTGCCACAGACATGATACGTAAATTGGAGTGGCAATCATTAAAGCAAAGGCGTTTTTCGTTGCGACGGGGTTTTCTCATGAACTTTCAGTCACCAGTTTTCTCTTACAATCGTGAAAGCCATTTTTTGGCACCCAGCTACATAGGTAGTTATGATCACGATTAAATAAGGGAAATCAGGGCCCGCACAAAAAAATTAAGTGCTCGTTTTTCCCGCGCGCTGTTCGAGAGTGGAACGGTAGTGTGACAGCTTGAAGGAGGTTCAAAATGGCTCTGAGTGCTATGCGACTTAACTTCTGAGGTCATCAGTCGCCTTGAACTTAGTACTAAATAAACCTAACTAACCTAATGACATCACACACATCCATGCCCGAGGCAACATTCGGACCTGCGACCGTAGCGGTCGCCCGGCTCCAGACTGTTGCGCGTAGAACCGCACGGCCACTCCGGCCGGCCTGAAGGTGGTTCATTGAACCCACTGCCATGCACTTTATTGTGACTAGCAGAGTAATCATGCGGATGTAGATGTAGCTCTAATCTACTGAAATTCGGACTCATCTGACCACGTCACTGTTTCTCAGTAGCCTGGTGTCTAATCGATATGGTGACGAGCCCAGGAGAGGCGATGTAGACGGCGCCTGTTAGCAAAGGCATTCGCGACGGTCGTCTACTGCCGTAGCCTGTTAACGACACATTTCGCCATACCAACCTAACGGATATTTCGTCGTACGTACCACATCGATTTCTACGGTTATTTCACGCATTGTTGCTTGGCTGTTAGCACTGACAACTCTACACAGACTATGCCGCTTTCTTTCGTTGCGTGAAGATCGCCGGCCAATGCGTTCTCCGTGATGAGAGGTAATTCCCTGAAATTTGGTATGTTGGCACACTCTTGACACTCGAGAATTCGGAATATTGATATCCCCAACGATATCCGAAATGCAATGCCCCATGTGTCTAGTTCTATCCACTATTCCGCGTTCTAAGTGTGTTGATTCCAGTTATGCGCACACAGTTACATCGGAGATCTTTCACATGTATCATCTGAGTACAAATGACAGCTGTGTGAATGCTACCTGTTCGTTCCGTAGCGTACGACAGCACATGGCATTCCCTCTATAGCAATACAGGTGTAAAAGAAATTATATTCCTACAAATTCTCCAGTCATTAGTAAATAACTGAAAATTTTGTGGATCCGTATTTATCTGCATTATAGCTGCCTCCGCTTAATGCATGTTCACCTTTCCGACTGCCGAGAACCTGTATCTTCCGAAAATCCCATAGAGCGCCACAGTAGGCCTATACAAAAGACTGCGTCTGCTATCGCACTGTTTTTATATCTCAGCCTTCATATTATGAAAAATCACTGGCAGTTCAAGTAGACAAAGAAATTAAAGACAGTTGATACTTACCTCGGACGGTAAGAGTCTTCACAGGATCAAACAACTGTCAGAAAGCTCCGAATGGCTCTTTACTCGACTGTTGAATTCCTCAGACTGATGCTACGCAACGGTTCACGTCACCTCTAGCTATTTACTATTGTTGAAGTATTTGCTCGTCGCCATTGTTAGCAATGAGTAATGAGCTTCTGTGTCGCCAGACGTGAACTATTTATTTATTTCAACCGTGGTGCATGCGATCGCGATGATAATGGCATTAGATTTGGGAGCATTTTCCTTCGGTACCAAACTCAGTGGTTTCACATACATTCAGGCTCACTGTGTATCACATATTTCTTTTAGTTTCGATCATCGTTCCATCCTGTTTGGCAACTCTGCTTAATACTTCACATTCTGAAACAAGCATTGTAAAACTTCATTTAACGAAATTAAACAAATTTGACAGAGCATCACTTGCCGAAAATTTGTAGTAACATCTTTAAAATAATGCTGAATGTATTTTACGTATCTCTGTGTTGATACTGAGAGCAGAGACATAGTCTTTGCTACTACCAGTAAATTTTGTCCTAGAACGTCAAAGAAAAATCACCCTAACACTTATTGAGAGACTTTATGGTGAGATATAAATTGTTTATGCTCTAGACTAATGTTAAAGTAGTAGACAGAAGAAGACTTGAAAAAATGAGAAATACTCGAGAATGAAATAAAGTTTACCATTAATATTCCTAAAAATAGAGCTGGTAATATGATAAAGTGAATCAGAAACACAATGTATTGTCGGTATGTGGTAGGTTCCTGTGTATCGAAGATATCCTATTCAGTATTTTGAATGAGCTATGCATTATTCTAAGATGTAGCTTCTAGTTGCATATCCGAAATTATTCGAATATACGCCATGCGGGTTGGAGCGATACTTTAAAACAATGATGGGGGACCTTGCATTTAAATATCGAACTCTGTATTGCTTTCATCGTCTGCCTTTCACATCGTCTTTGTCTCCAGAAACGCTTCTTAGTCTTTAAACGAGAGCTATATTAAATGAAGTAAAATGAAAATAAAAGCATAATGTTGTCGCGATAAGGATTGTATTTAACTACGTTATTCAAAAAAAAAAAATTACAATTTCAGTTCTGTATGAAGAAATGCAAGACATTATGGAAGTAAAAATTTTGTTTATCCGATCTCTAAAATTATATTATAGCTTCGTATGTCACCAGTATTTTAAATTTATACAAACTCTGACGTGGGCAAATGAAGATGAGCTACACGTTCCGTAGTAGAGTTTACTACTCATTTACATACATCATTCTGGAAGAGAAAATACAGCGAGAAATCGGATGATCCAATATACGTGCCTATTTCGTCCTAGTGACATAAAGAAGGACAGTGTTATATTTGACTCTGTATTCTGCAGTAATCTGATGAAACGAAGCTTGCCGCTGAAACTAGTTTGAGTTCTAACAATATCGTATGTTTCCACAGAACTTATAAGATCCACATTTTTATCTGAGTTACTGCACTCATAATTGGTTAATAAATCTGGGATAAAAATGAAAAATAAAAAGCCGGGGCTCCATTAAGGAATTACCCGAATATAACGGAAATCGGTAGCTGCGATATACATGTACAGACAGAAAAATGACTAAAATATCAGAAATATTGAATAATTTATTCAAGATAAAGTGCTCCAAAAATTGAGCAAGCCAATAACGCGTTGGTCCGTCAGTGCCCCTTACGGAAGCAGATATAGGGCTAGATGGACAAGGCTATTGGATGTCCTCTTGAAGGATACTGATCCAAATTATGTCGAATTGGCGTGTTAGCTCGCCAAAGTCCCGCGATGGGATGCTACAAACATTCTCAATTTGGGAGAGATCAGCGTTGTTGGCCAAGGTAGGATTTTGCAAGCACGAGGGCATGCAATAGAAACAATCGCCGTGAGCGGGCAGGTATTATCTTTCTGAAAAGTAAACCCAGAACGGCTTCCCATGAAGGGCAACAAAACTGGTCGTAAAATCTCGTCGAAGAACGGCTGTGCTATTAAAAGAAACGGCACTCCGGACCTCCAGGCCTGGTTTTCAGGCCCTACTGCAGGCTACAGGTTGCTATGCGACATTTACGTTGGTGTCCCATCGCTGTCCGAGGCGTCTCCAGACGCGTCTTCGGCCTGCAGTCTCATCGACTGGAGCCGAAATGTCTTCCCCTCGGGGGACTCAGCATTCATTTGCTGGGTCCGGGCTTGGCGAACCCGGGGTCCCCGAGCTGTGGACTGGTGTGCGCCGCCAGTCCTCTGACACAGTAAGCTCTGGGTATGCTTCAGCGACCACCGTGTGGCGCAACGGTGGAACGTTGTGTGTCGCAGGGACCGGGGATCTTGGCTTGATTGCCTGAATCGCGAGGACGATACACATGCCTCTATAAAAAAACCTTCATTCTTAAGGAGTGCTGCGCGCCGATAAGATGCATGGCTGTTGCGGTGGAACAGCCGCTAGCGGGCGACCTCTGAGGAACCTGCCGCACCTCAGTTGTATAAGGCTTACCCAGGCATGCGGGGCTCTGTCTGGACGGACGTTTAGTTCCCTAGCTGCTCGTGGGATGCACATGGCAACCACGTATTTCCCTTCAGCAACTTCGCAGTCAGTAAAGCGCACGAGGAAGGCTAGTCCTCCAGATAAGCAGACAGAACTGAGTAACAGGGCTCATGGAGTCATAAATGACGATGTTTTCATCGTGATTAAGAGGAAGGAGGGCTCATTTGAAAAAGTGTCTCCTTTCTATATACATAAAGGTTTAGAAAGACTCGCAGGTACACTGAAATCTATCAAACGCTTGAGGATTGATACCTTGTTAGTTGAGACTACTAGGGCAAGGCAAGTGGAGCTGTTTCGAAAGTCAACCAAGTTAGGCAAGTATGATATTACTGTGGAGTTGCACAATTCCCTCAACTCTAGTAAAGGCGTTGTCACCTCCCGTGATTTAATGGATATCGAGGTACAAGAGCTGAAGCAAGAATTGGCAACTCAGGGGATTGTTGACGTGGAATAACGGACACGTAGGAATAACGGAGTTGTTGAGAAATTTGCCACCTTCATTGTGACTTTCAACTCGCCTGTCTTGCCTGAATACGTTATGGCTGGTTTCCTCCGACTTAGGGTTAGCTCTTATATACCTAACCCTATGAGATGTTTCAAATGTCAAAGATTTGGCCATACAACGATGAGTTGTGGTGGTGAACCGACGTGCGGTGTATGTGGCAAGGCAGCTCATGAAGCTAGGTCTAACTGCCCAGCTCCAGCACTGTGTATCAATTACTCTGGGAGCCATCCAGTCTGGATCAGAGACTGCCCCATCTTTGCGGAGGAAAGAAAAATTCAGGAGATAAAGGTGTCAAAGAGGATACCTTATGTGGAAACCAAAAAAGAGTATAAGGCGACAAAAACCCCTGACTTTGCCACATCCTATGCCTCCTTGGTGCACAAAAGTGTGTCAAAAGTAGACGTTTCGACGCAGACCATGTCCAGCGTAGCAGTATCCACCACCAATACCTGTACCTGCGTTTGTACCTGCCAGAGCACAACCAATAAAGATATGGCTATTCAGGCTGCTCCGACTGAACCAAACGCTATTGCAGAGAAAGTTACAGTGAAGACTTCGAAGGCACCCCAGACACCGAGTGCCTCTCCACTTCCCCCATCCCCGACTTCCACCTAGAAAAAGAGACCAGGGAAAGGGGCACGACGTTTGGCGTCAAACCTGCCACAGGCACCATCGTATGTCGTCATGGTATCCCTGACTGATGAGGAGGAAATCATCATGGAGTTTGACACCTATTCACCAGAACCTGGCAGCCCCTCCGCTGGCACTCGCTCCACAAGTGTCTCACCAGCTCGGCGGAAAGACAGGGGGAAATCTAAGCCGAACCACTGATATGGCTCCCATACTTCAGTGGAATCTGAATGGAGTCAGAATTCGCTTTGAGGAATTGCGGCTGTTAGTACAAGAAAACCCCTTTTGCATCTCTTTGCAAGAGACACATTTTAATGAGTATGACACCCCTGTACTTACAGGTTATCACATGTCCAGGAAAGACGACCTGACTGGTAATAGAGCGCAGGGTGGGGTGGCTGTGTTCGTTAAGGCCACATTCCACTCCTCACATGTGCCCTTAACCACAACGCTACAAGCGGTTGCAGCTCAGATCCTGCCCATGTTGATGTCACAGTGTGCTCCTTGTATTTACCACCCGATGAGCTCATTGACAGTGAACCCCTCGCACAGCTCATTGATCAGCTACCCCGTCCCTATTTCATTTTAGGAGAATTTAATGCTCATAATGCATTATGGGGTTCTAACAAAACCTGCCACAGAGGCCAGATGATTGAGCAGTTGATCAGGAATTCCTACATCATACTGCTGAACACCGGTCAGGCCAAGTATTTTAGCACCGTTTCAGGTTCGTCCTAAGCCATAGACCTCTTTATTTGTTCGCCTGTGCTTGCGGACATTGCTCAGTGGGTCGTAGACGACGACCTTCATGGCAGCGACCATTATCCTATCTGGCTCCATCTGCCAGCTGAAAAAGGTCGTGTCGAAAAGCCGCCGAAATGATTGTTCAGGAAGGGATATTGGACGCTCTACAGGCAATTGGCTGTTATTCAACAGTGTGAAGGCGTCCAGGATTGGGCGGATCACATTACGGCAGTGATGCACCATGCCGCTAATGTATCCATACCAAAGTCATAGGGAACACCTGTGAGGCAGCTTGTCGCTTGGTGGAATGACAACTGTGGTGCCGCAATCAGAGACAGAAGGGCGGCTTTGAGAAGATTCCATCGGTGCCCTATTGATTCGAATCTGGCAACTTGCCGATTAGCACAGGCGCGGGCGAGAAGAATCGTTAGAGAGAGTAAACGGAGGTCTTGGGGAGAGTTCCTAAACTCCATAAATAGGTCCACATCTTCAAGCAATGTATGGGAAGCCATTAGGAGGATCTCAAGGCGATTCTCTCTACCGCCAATAGCAGTATACGTGATCGGGGGTGTCTCCTAACATCTCCAAGAGACATCGCCCGGGAAATGGCAGAATCATTTCAAACTATTACGGCCGTTTCTACCCAGCACCCAGAATTTCATTGCTATCGGAGTACACAGGAGAGGGCTGGTTTTGATTTCCGTTCAAACAACAATGAGGAGTACCACCTGACTTTCTCTTTGTGGGAGTTGGACTCCGCACTGTCAGTATCTCGTGATACTGCACCTGGTCAAGACCTGATATCGTATAGCATGCTGCAGCAGTTGGATCTGCGGTCAAAGCAAATCCTCCTTCAACTTGTTAATGAAATTTGGAATACAGGTGACTTTCGTAGTTTGTGGAAAGAATCGATTTTAATTCCACTTTTAAAACCAGGGAAGGATCGGACCGATCCCAGTAGTTATCGAAGCGTTAGTCTCGCGAGCTGCGTAGGAAAGACATTTGAACGTATGGTCAATAGGCGCCTGGCGTGTGTTCTCGAATCCAGATCCTTACTTACCCGCTGCCAGTGTGGGTTCAGGAGGTATCATTCCTCCCTAGATAACCTGATCCTACTCGAAACAGCGATACAAGATGCTTTCCTACGTAAGCAACACCTTATCGGGGTTTTCTTCGACCTGGAAAAAGAGTACGGTACTACCTGGAGGCATAACATTTTGTGGCAGCTTTATGAGTGGGGTTTCCGTGGGCGTTTACCCACAGCCATCAGATACATTCTGTCGGACAGGTATTTTAGGTATAAGGTTGGGAATGTCCTGTCTGACAGTTTTAGGCACGAGAATTGTGTCCCTCAAGGAAGTGTCCTCAGTGTGAAAGCTTTCGCAATTGCAATCAATAGTATTGCGTCCACAGTACGACGGCCCGTACAGTGCTCCTTGTCTGTAGACGATTTCTCCATTTTCTCTGCGTCTTCCTCCCTTACAACTTCCACACGCGAATTACATCTGACGATCCTGCGATTGGAGGAATGGTCTAAGACCACAGGTTTTAAATTCTCTTTGGAGAAGACTGTCTGTGTAGATTTTAACCGTTCCCGTTCTCTTTTTAATCTCCCTGATTTAATACTAGGAGACACTGTTCTCACCTTTAAGGAAAAAGTAAAGTATCTCGGACTTCTTTTTGATGAGGAGCTCACATGGTTGCCACACCTAAAGGATCTAAAAGTCCGCTGTTTCAAGGCTTTAAACGTCCTTAAATGTGTCAGTCATAGGTCCTGGAGCGCTGACAGGGCACGTCTGCTCCAACTTTATAAGGCCTTTGTGCGATGTCAAGCTTATGGATCTGCAAGACCTTCGTACCTCAAAATGTTGGATGTGATTCACCATGAGGGTATTAGGCTTTCAACGGGGGCTTATCGCAAGAGTCCAGTTGCTAGTCTATGTGTCGAGGCTGGAGAGCCTCCGCTGTCCATTTGACGTCTCCTCCTCGTGGTACGGCAAGCATACAGGGCCAAGTCCACTCCAATTTCGTTGGCGTCCTACATCTTTTCACAGCCGGTACTGAAACGTCTCTTCCGCCACCGTCCGAAGGCAACAAAATCGTTTGGCATCCGTGCAAAGGGGAGTCTCGAGTCAGTACACCTGGAGGGCATTAATGCCCTCAACCAGGGATGGAGTAGGTGATCTCCCTGGCTATTACAACGGCCGAGATTACTTCTTGATCTGGCTGCTTACAAGAAGTATTGTACCCCGGACCACCTTTTTAAAAGTAAATTTACTGAGATTTTAGACCGCCATTCAGATTTTATTATTGTTTACACGGATGGGTCTAAACAGAGGGATTTTATGGGCTGCTCTGCTGTGTTTCTCGATACTGTCCGTAGAATAGGGCTCCCAGAGCAGTTTTCAGTTTACTATGCAGAACTGTTTAGCATTCTGAAAGCATTAGAGCATATGCGACGACACCATGACAAAAAATTCATAATCTGCTCCGATTCGCAAAGTGCTCTACACGCTCTTGAGCAGATGTACCCAGCAGATCGGATGGTGCACGAAGTGCAGGACACACTGCCGCTCTTGCAAAATCAGGGTAAGGATGTAATTTTCTGCTGGGTTCCAGGGCACATAGGGATTCCTGGAAATGAACTTGCAGACGCGGCTGCCAAGGAGGCTTGCTCCATCCCACCTTCTCGCTGTTCTGTCCCCCTGCAGGCAATAACATCATACGTGACTCGGAAGGTCCTGCGTTGGTGGGAGGCTCAGTGGCTGGAAGTGAGGGATAATAAGTTGCGAGCGGTGAAGGATTCTATCCGACCGTGGCTCATCTCCTTCCGACAACGACGAGCTGAGGAAGTAGCCCTTACACGGCTTCGAGTAGGACATTGTCCATTCACACATGGTTTTTTGTTGCGTCGTGAGGAGCTACCAACGTGTCAGACATGTGGAACACAGCTGTCGATACGACATATTTTAACTGAGTGTGTTTTATATGCGGGTTTGAGGGAAGATTTAAATTTCCCACGAGACCTGCCCGCTATTTTAACTAATAATGAGGCGAGTGTGGCTAGAGTTTTACGTTTTTTTGTGATGTCTGGACTTCTTCCCAAAATTTTGGGTCGAGATTTTAATGTGCTGTAAAGTGGTTTGGTGACCCATTATTTGTAAGAGGTCACCCAGCCACAGTTAATTATTTTTACCTGTTTTGTACTGGTATTTTACTTTTAGTTTCATCTACCTGTTTTGATATGCTGTGTCTAATCTTGAAATTTGAGCATTTATAATTCTCGTAAAGATCGGCTCTGAATTCATCCTTTTTTAAAAGATCTTGACTGCGCTCGTCAATACTTATTTTGGGAACGGGAGCTGGTAACCTCGTTATTGTGCGCCATAAAACATTAATCATCATCATCATCATCATCATCGAAATGTCTTCAGTGATGAGTCTCGTTACTTGAGACCAAATGAAATGCTAGCATAAGGCCAGAGGTGGACCAACGACTTACTGACATGCTCCATTTGTGATGCTCTTTATATTTAACAAATCATTAAGTTTTTCTAAATTTGTAATCATGTTTTTGTTTGTTTGTATATATCACATCTGCCAATTTCTGTCCTATTCGGTTAATTCCTTCTTGTTGCGTCGAGCGGTTTGTTTTTTTTTTTTAAAAAAGACAGGAGTGTTGGTATGTGGGTATGCTGGTATTTGGTCGCTATCAACTTCCCTTATAACTTGGATACACTGACAGCAGTCCCGCGTACTTTGTTTGCCAGACAGCGAGCAAAGTCATCTGCGACACTGCGCGTCTGCGGTGTTATCAGATTTCATGTCAGAGAAGTAAAGGAGTATATAACAGAGTTTTACGATTTTTGAAGGAAGATTAGGAAGAATCTGTTTTTCTTTATTAGGCTACTCAGTAAACTTTCTTGGAAATCACTCAGGTTAACCTCTGTTTTGATTAACTGTTTGCAATAGACTGAACTTTGCAGCCCGTCTTTCCGACAATTCAAGCTAGCAAAGTCCATGCAAAATCAATAAACATAAACAATAAGTAAAACGAACAATAGTCTTATTTTTAAAGAAACTTTCAGCGTGTATTAGAAACATCAAATACTACCATGAAGTGATTATTGTTTCATTTATGAATCTACGGGATCCACGGGTTTGTAAAATTGTGTTGCAGTTTAGGTAGCTTAGACTTCTCACGGTGAGTGAGACAGCTGATCCACATATGACGACCCACAAACTGTCACAACGTACCTTACTCGTCGCAATTTCGTGGTATTTCCACACTTTTAGTCGTAGCTGCAAGAGCAGTTACCAACTTTTCTGCTGATCCTTTACATTGACTAACTGTCAGGAAGTTCGCTCTGTTGTCGCTACATCAAATAATGGTAATGCCCTGATCGTATTATACCTCCAGTCTAACGTTAAGCCTGGTTCCTATTATTGTTATTATTACCATTATTATCAAATTGACACACTGATGTACATGCTGAATTCAGCTACTGGTAAAAGCGTTATTAAATATTTCACACAAAAAGCCCACAAGAAACCGTTGAAAGTTTTACACGAAAACTCATTTACACAGAATCTCGACACATGGAAAGGGCGGTCGAGGACGAAACTGCAAGGGAAAGGGAAGAAAGAAAGATAACTGACAGAAAAAAATTAAAACTGCAAGGAGCTTATGAAATTTGAATCATACAGCTTTGCGTAATCTAACATGGTTCAATCGCTCCTCTAAAGCCATTAGCGAACATTCCATAAGGAGCCAAGAATTAATCATCAACCACTGCGGTGTTTATATTAGCGACTGTTTAGTCTGTCTGTAGAAACAGTCAAATAAATAATGAACATTTGTGTATGTCATAATTCATATAGACGCGAGAACGCAAAAATGCCAGAAAGGTTGAGACTTCAAGCCTTTCAGACACACACACGCACACACACACACACACACACACACACACACACACACACACTCACACACACACACACAGACATACACGCACACACGCACACACACACACACACACACACACACACACACGCACACACACACAGAGAGAGAGAGAGAGAGAGAGAGAGAGAGAGAGAGAGAGAGGGACCTAGAAACATCGACGTGCAGGGGAACCTGAACCGTACTCCAGCGAACACCTGGGAATGTTGTTGAAGCTTCCGTGAAAAGCCCAGGCTTGTAAAGGCCAGGCGAAATTCTACGTACAGAACAATACGAAGCAAAAACTTTTTCCAACAGCTAGTCACCGCGAGAGCGATTCAGATATTTTAACGAACGACTCAGGGGTGGACACAATACCTGCGAGAAGTCTACAATGTTTGCCTGATGTCAGGTCGACTTCTCAGCTTAAATATTAGCAGCAGATGCTGCAGGGAGAGCTCCTCTTGTAATTCTGGGACAGCATGAAGCTGCAGCCATGCGAGAAAGACCTGGCAGTTCTGCCAACTCGGGGGGAGCACCCAAGCACACGGCTATTATTGTCTTCTCCGGCAGCAGCAAAATTCGAGCCGTTGCGTCCGTGAGTGCCCTCGTCGTCTACCTGGTGTTGGCTGGCATTTTAATTGTGTTGCTGTTACAGTAACAGCAGTGTGATGTGGACAGTAAACTTTCGATATGATGCTGAACGACGTGTATTTTAAGATGAGCCGTATAGGAAAATGCGAAAAAATGACACTTTTCGGTTTAGTTCTTATCCGCTAGTAAAACACATTCACAGCAAGAAATTCATCCAGAAAGTTAGTCCCTATCAAGTCAAGAGTTGACAGGAGCAGCGGGATAGGAATTCGATCGCGCAGGTGTAGGAAGGTGGCATGTGGGAATAATGCAGTGCAGTTTCAGTCTGGTGTCGGCAGGGTTTACCACACAGTACTAGGACAAAATGCCCACTCTGATACTGTCTCCCACCAAATGCGGGATTTGGACAGTTTTTCGATTTTTCTAAGGTCAGAAGCAGTCTCCTGGACAGATCCACGACTACCTATGCCACGTGTATGGACACGAGATTATGAACGTCTGTATGGTCAAACGATTGTGCAAGCAATTCACAGAAGGACAAACGATTATTCATGACGAAGACAAAAGCGGGCGTCAGCCCCTGTCGAAACCAGAAGAGATATAAAGTGTGCACCATGCAATTTACAAGAATCCACTCACCGAGTGAGGTGGAGCAGTGGTTAGCATACCGGACACGCATTCGGAACGAGGCCGTCCAAACACACGTATCGGCATCCTAATAAAGGTTTTTCGTGATTTCCCTAAATAGCTTCTGGCAAATGCTGGGATGGTTCCTTTGAAAGGCGGCTTACTTCCTTAACCATTATTTCCTAATCTCATGAAACCAATGACCTTTCTGTTTGGTCCCGTCCCCCAAATCACCCAACCAACGAGAACCGACGCTTTACAATTTAAGAACTCTTTCATTTGTTCCCCCAGAGGCCTCTCACTGATGCACGAAACTGTCCTTGGCTTTTCATAAAATATGTAGAAGATGGATGCTAAGGCAACTGACAGATGAGAGGTAACGATTTGTCGACCATATCGTCAGTGAAATGAAACAAGGGTGTTGCATGCCAAACCAGACACAAAACAGCAATTCATGCACTGGTGGCATAGTGGTCCAACGGTGAAGACCAAAGTCAAGCAGACAGTCCTTGTCAAAATGAATCATTTGCACTCTCTTCTGGGATCATATGCTGTCCTCTTGTGTGAGTCTTCACCGCCACAGGATACTGTAAATGCTGGTCGGTATTGTCAAACATCCAAAAATCTGAGGAGGATTAGGAGATACGGGGTGTTGAAAAGAGGCATCACGCTTGTGCATGACAATGCAAGATCCTGTACGGTTTGGAAGGGAGATTTTCGACCACCTACCCTCCAGCCCCATACTCACACCAAGTGACTTTCATCTCCTTCGTTTCATGAAGCGCTTTGTGGTAGGAAAACATATCCTCAACAACGCTGAGGTGTTAACTTAAGTGACTTCGTGGCCCCGGATATTGGTGGCAGACACCTAAAGCACGGGCTTATAATTGATGGCGCATCGTTTCGATAGATGTCTCAACAGTGGTGGTGACTATATTTAGAATTAGCCAGTGAATCTATAAGAAAATTCCAGTAAATATTTCTTGCTTAGTGATGTTTTTCTTTTGTTTAGCTATCATCAGGACATACTTTCTGGATGCATCTCGTAATTACCTGAAATTTCGTAATCAAAATCACATCTTAAGTGTAAGAAAAACTAAACGCTTAAAGTGTTCACCATACCACTGCCATGAGGAAGAATTTATTGAGTGTTACTTTTCATATTAATTACATAATCAGAGTTTCTGAGCACTTCGTTCAAGCAAACTTGTATATCATCAGCGACTCTTGGATAGTCTCCTTGAAATCATAGATAATAGTAATATTTGTATAAGAACTGTGACTACTTGTGTTTGCTTGTGTCGTTTGGGTAATTTTCTTGTTGTATTTTGTTCTATTTTTCATCACTACAACGAAAAATTTGAAAGAAGCGTCTGCGTATTTTATTAAACTGTAGGCACGCTAATAACGTGAGTAATGGAAATGATATTAAGTCTCACCGGACTACATCTTTTGAACATATAAACTCACCACCCAGAAGCTCAATAACGAAGATAGGTTGAGCGATATTGAGTTGTTGTCCAGCGCAGTCATATCGGAACATGTTCTTTCGAACAATCAGGAGTTATTCGATGATGGTGATAGAGTACACACAGTGAGTAATGTACGTAGTTTGTGTAAGGACTGTGATGCTGACTGTTCATTTAAGACTTAAAAATCAAATAATTGTTACTATGAAGCCAACATGGTATTGTCATGTGTCCTATTATGCCTATTATGTGTAGGTATACGAAGGGAGTGGAGAACATTTGTTTTGTAAATATGAAACCCCTGGTCTTGCTGCACTGTATTTTATTCCTCCCAGCTTTGCTTTAAAATGTGTTATTTGTAGATTATAAAACAGTTTAAGTCTCGTTTTTCATGTAAATAAGTGATTACCTGCAGTTCTTCGCGTTTTTAGTTAGTATCTGCGTTCCGCCCCATTTGATCACATTATCAAGGTCGCACTTTAGATCAATTTACGAAATATCAGCATATTTTTAAGTTCCGAACTTTTTTCTTCCCACTCTTCACCTCGTTTGCCCTTGTTGTTGTGACCCACGATAGTCAATCTTCTGTCATTAATTATAAATATTTCATTGAAAATTCTGGCTTCAAAACGTAACTACTTTGAGTTTACTATGTGTCTCATCCTGTTTGGTTTCTTCACGTACATGTTGTCAACCTAACGAAGTATATGATGCAAAC
Organism: Schistocerca americana; assembly: GCF_021461395.2. NCBI lineage: Eukaryota > Metazoa > Arthropoda > Insecta > Orthoptera > Acrididae > Schistocerca > Schistocerca americana. The sequence goes on from NC_060125.1 coordinate 316,943,563, forward strand.
TTATGTCTATTCCTTTCTGTTATATATAGAGTTGGAACTTTAATAGTGGGCACTATTGATTTACAACTCGTACAAATTAGATACTTGTTTCAAAGTTTTACTGACTTTCAAATTAATCACCAACATTGTGTATAACACGTTGCCAGCAATGTGGAAGTCGTAGGATACTCCTAGCAGTGCCAGTTGTGTTGACAGTTCGAGAGGCACGGTCTATTGCCTGACGATTCCGTAGCAGTTCCTAAGCGAATGCTATGAAGTGTTTCCTTCAGTTCAGAAATCGAGTTTAACTTACGAGGGCTTAAGTCAAGGGGGTGAATTGGGTAGTATTGTACTTAGCAGCTCCATCAGTCAAACAAATGAATAACAGCCGGCACTGTACGTGCTGGAGCATTGCCCTGCAAAATAATGTTCAGGTCCTGCAGAAAAGGTCATCCCTTCTGTCTCTATGCTGTTCATTTTTGGAACGGATCGTACAACCAGCTCAGAGACAGAAGCGATGACACTTTATGCAGGACCTAGCCATCATTTTGCAGGACAATGCTTAAGTATGTACAGTGAAAGCTGTTATTGATTTGTTTGACTGATGGGGCAGCTAAGTGCTATACCACCTACTGCACTACCCTGACTTAAGCCCTCGTAAGTTGAACTCGATTTCTAAATTGAACACTTCACGGAATTCGGCTTATAACTGCTACAAATTCGTCGGGCAATAGACTGCGCCGTTCCAACAGTCAACAAAAGTGGCAATGTGAAGAGTACCCAACGACTTCCACATCGCTGGCTACGGGTTATACACAATGTTGGTGACTACTTTGAAGGTTAGTAAAACTTTGAAACAATTATCTATTTCGTACAAGCTGTAAAAAAGGTTGTCACTATTAAAGTTCCAACCCTCGTATATGCTATGTGGTCAAAAGTATCCGGACACCCCAAAAACATACGTTTCTCATTTTGAGTGCATTGTGATGCCACCTACTGCCAGGTACTCCATATCAGCGACCTCATTAGTCATTAGACATTATGAGAGAGCAGAATGGGGCGCTCTGCGGAACTCACAGACTTCGAACGTGGTCAGGTGATCGGGTATCTCTTGTGTCATACGTCTGTACGCGAGATTTCCACACTTCTAAACATCCCTAGCTCCGCTGTTTCCGATTTGATAGTGAAATAGAAACGTGAACGGACACGTACAGTATAAAAGCGTATAGACTAACCCTTGCGGTTGACTGACAGAGACTGCCCGCAGTTGAAGAGGGTCGTAATGTGTAATACGCAGGTATCTATCCAGACCATCACACAGGAGTTCCAGACTGCATCAGGATCCACTGCCAATACTATGACAGTTAGGCGAGAGGTGTGAAAACTTGGATTTCATGGTCGAGTGGCTCCTCATAAGCCACACATCACACAGGAAAATGCCAAATGACGCCTCGCTTGGCATAAGGAACGAAAACATTGGACGATTGAACGGTGGAAAAACGTTGTGTGGAGTGCCGAATCACGGTACACAATGTGGCGATCCGATGGCAGGGAATGGGTATGGCGAATTCCCACTGAATGTCATGTGCCAGCGTGTGTAGCGAGAACTGTAAAACTCGGAGGCGGTGGTGTGTAAGGTGTCAGGCATATCCAATACCTTCCATGAAAGGCCTGACATGATAGCAAATCCGGCAATATATCACATAGCTCCGAATGAATCCTGACATTAAATTAACCAAAGTAATACGATCAACGAGTGAGCAAATGGAATACCACAGACAAACACAAGAACGTCAAAATGCATGTCATCCCTTCCCACCGTGAAACAGACGCAGTTCCGAGGGGAGAAACGAGAGCAGAAGCCGAGAGCAGAGCCGTGTAGGCTAGAAGGCCCTACTATAAGAGCGGGACAATGTGACACCCGCATCGCCAGCTGCCAAGAGGTCCATCCCCCAGGCCATGTTAAAAGATAGAGCCCGCCAAAAGAACAGTATAGATCTTACGATAACACTAAAAAGGCCACACCAGCTGCAAGTTGGTCAGTTGAAAACACAGCCAGATACCTTTTTTTCTTAAACCAACTTCGGTAAACAATAGTAAGGATAAGTTCGAGAGAGTTGCGCCGCCCGCCGCCACTGTCGCTGCCTCACCACCAACAAAGCACGCGATGCCGCATGAGAGCACAATAAGGCTTCACTCAGAACTGCAGAAGTCTCATCTGCTACATCCCCTTTTCATGTAATACTAGTGTCGATCGTCAAGTAAACTTCATGATATTCATATTTGCTACTTGAAGTTAAAATCTGAAACGGGATGATTTTTCTGTTATATAATTATTGAGTAGCCACATCACCCACTGTAATATAGGACAAGTTAAATAAGTAATTAAAGATAATTGAGGGTCACTGTAGACCATTTTTGATAGTTTTCTCTATTTTGAAACTTAATTTAAACCTAGATTATATATGTGATACGGCATAGGTCCTCCTTCGATCCATTATAGAACTAGGAAACCCTTTCAGGGAATATTCGTTCACATTTTTTGTTGAACAAAGTTTGTTTTTATTAAAATATTTCCTTTTATCAATAGTACAATTTATTAACAATGTTTTGTGAGTAGAATAAAAGTTCCAATGGTAAACTTAACTGCTTTTTCGACGTTATTTTACCAGCTAAATAAAATAGGAAAGCCTTGAGCCCCTTCCACTAAATTCAGTTAGTATTAAGATTATTTTACAGGGAGTGCAGTGGAGCTGACGCTGAAATCATGAAGTATTTGATTATATCATCGCTAGTCACACTGAACTCTTCCGAACATGTCATGTGTGGTGTGGCGTCTCCTTACCAGCAACAGATCGCAGGTTCAAACTAGTCAATTCCCTAAAAACACACGCTCAGAGCGTCGTTGTGCGAAAGTGGTAGGGAGACACGTCTCAGAACAAACATACTACACCCAGAATGTTACAGGTGTTATAGTGTCGACGTGTTTTTCATGGAGGGGTGCTTTCACCCCATGTTGCTTTGCGTGGCACTGTCACAGCACAGACCTACATTTATGTTTTAACCACCTTCTTGCTTCCCACTTTTGAAGAACAATTCCGGGAGAGTGATTGCACCTTTCAACACGATCAAGCACGTGTTCATAATGTACGATCCGTAGTGAAGTGGTTATACGACAATAACATCCCTGTAACTGACTTGCCTCAACAGCACTGAGCACTATGTGACTTAACATCTGACGTTATCAGTCCCCTAGAACTTAGAACTTCTTAAACCTAACTAACCAAGGACATCACACACATCAATAACCGAGGCAGGATTCGAACCTGCGACCTTACCGGCCGCGCGGTTTCAAGTTGGAGCATCTAGAACCACTCGGCTACCGCTGCAGGCTGTCTCCACAGAGTCTTGCCCTGTACCGTATAAAACACATTTGGGATATTTTGGAACGCATACTTCGTGAAGAACGAGCTGCCATTCCACAGGAAACATTCCAGCACCTGACTGAATGTATGCCTGCCAGTGTGGAAGCTGTCATCAAGGCTAAGGGGTCGGCCAACGCCGTATTGAACTACACTATTACCATGGAGGGCGCCACGAGCTTGTAAGTCACTTTCAGCCAGTTGTCCAGATACTTTTGTACTTTTGATCGAATAGTATATATATATATATATATATGTGTGCGTGTGTTTGTGTGTGTGTGTGCCAGAGGAGAGAGAGCGAGAGATATATAAATAGAGAGAGAGAGAGAGAGAGAGAGAGAGAGAGAGAGTAGAAGTGGGAGAGAGAGATAGTGGGGTGCGCGTGTTGGTGGTTATTAGGTGTGAGTTGTAGAATGTCGAATATGAATGTAACAGCTGTTATAGAGTGGTTGAAAGTTTTGGTGCTCAACTGATTTCAGTTTTTATTTATTTGTTTTGGGAAGAGTTTTATGGACATGTTAGTGGGAAAAGGTTGGGTGGAATTATTACTTTTATGATAATAATTCTCTAACGTAGTGTTCCTCCATTGTTTTATCTATGTAGGGGTGATCCATGCTTGACTTAGTCCACTGTTCCTTCCAGAATGACGAGATCACTCAGGAAATGCCACGAAGACATTCAGTAGACCATAACGCTCCCTCCTCCTGCCTTCCGACGATTGTTTCCGAATGTGTGAGTTCAGAGGTTTCACGCCGTACTTGCCAATTCCCCGACAGAGTATAAAACCTGATTCATCTGAAAAAGCCACCTTTCGCCACTCAGTGGACGTCTAGTTGCGCTATTGCCGGGCAACTGGCAGCCTACATAGCAGGTGAATACAGGTCAGCAAGGATGCACGAGAGAGGCGCTTGTTGCGGAGGCGTCTCGCAGCAACTATGAGTAGTAAAGGAGATATTGAGAAACTGTAGGTACCCCCTCGGCTCTCGTGGGCATTTACGTTGCTCAACAGTTGCCGTCTTTCGCCTTTGTCATCTATGACGTGTGGTGCACCACATACGCCTCGGCACCAGTTTTGGATAGCGCCATCCTGTCACGGTTCCAAGTTTTCCCTAAAGCGAATGATTACGCCCTTTGGGACGTGAGATAAATGGCGCCTTTTCAGCATTACGTCAACGAATGCACTCCTATCTGCGTCCCACCCGTGCTGCAGAAGTTGGGGCATCTTGGGTTGCCCAGTCTTAAAGATAGAATTACAAGCCTTGTGTCTACGCCATTAATAATAACACATACTGGAAATAAAACATTGGCTTTTTGGTGGGTTTATTTTTTCCTGCATTAAAATGATTTCAAGTCACTGGCTGGATGTTTTTTCTTCATTCGCTCACACATTCACACGATATACAGGGTGTTACAAAAAGGTGCAGCCATACTTTCAGGAAACATTCCTCACACACAAAGAAAGAAAATATGTTGTGTGGACATATGTCCCGAAACACTTTCTTTCCATGTTAGAGCTCATTTTATTACTTCTCTTCAAATCACATTAATCATGGAGTGGAAACACACAGCAACAGAACGTACCAGCGTGACTTCAAACACTTTGTTACAGGAAATGTTCTAAATGTCCTCCGTTAGCGAGGATACATGCATCCACCCTCCGTCGCATGGAATCCCTGACGCGCTGATGCAGCCCTGGAGAATGGCGTATTGTATCACAGCCGTCCACAAACGAGCACGAAGAGTCTCTACATTTGGTACCGGGGTTGCGTAGACAAGAGCTTTCAAATGCCCCCATAAATGAAAGTCAAGAGGGTTGAGGTCAGGAGAGCGTGGAGGCCATGGAATTGGTCCGCCTCTACCAATCCATCGGTCACCGAATCTGTTGTTGGGAAGCGTACGAACACTTCAACTGAAAAGTGCAGGAGCTCCATCGTGCATGAACCACATGTTGTGTCATACTTGTAAAGGCACATGTTTTAGCAGCACAGGTAGAGTATCCCGTATGAAATTATGATAACGTGCTCCACTGAGCGAAGGTGGAAGAACATGGGGCTCAATCAAGACATCAGCAATAATGCCTGCCCAAACTTTCACAGAAAATCTGTGTTGATGACGTGATCGCAGAATTGCGTGCGGATTCTCGTCAGCCCACACATGTTGATTGTGAAAATTTACAATTTGATCACGTTGGAATGAAGCCTCATCCGTAAAGAGAACATTTGCACTGAAATGAGGATTGACACATTGTTGGATGAACCATTCGCAGAAGTATACTCGTGGAGGCCAATCAGCTGCTGAGAGTGCCTGCACACGGTGTACATGGCACGGAAACAACTGGTTCTCCCGTAGCACTCTCCATACGGTGACGTGGTCAACGTTACCTTGTACAGCCGCAACTTCTCTGACGCTGACGTTAGGGTTATCGTCAACTGCACGAAGAAATGCCTCGTCCATTGCACGTGTCCTCGTCGATCTCGGCCTTCCCCAGTCGCGAGTCATAGGCTGGAATGTTTCTTGCCCCCTAAGACGCCGATCAATTGCTTCGAACGTCTTCCTGTCGGGACACCTTCGTCCTGGAAGTCTGTCTCGATACAAACGTACCACGCCACGGCTATTGCCCCGTGCTAAACCATACAACAAATGGGCATCTGCCAATTCCGCATTTGTAAACATAGCACTGACTGCAAAACCACGTTCGTGATGAACACTAACCTGTTGATGCTACGTACTGATGTGCTTGATGCTACTACTGTAAAGCAATTAGTTCCATGTCAACACAAGCACCGAAGTCAACATTACTTTCCTTCAGTTGGGCCAACTGGCGGTGAATCGAGGTAGTGCAGTACATACTGATGAAAATAAAATAAGCTCTAACATGGAAAATAAGCGTTTCCGGACACATGTCCACATAACATCTTTTCTTTATTTGTGTGTGAGGAATGTTTTCTGAAAGTTTGGCCGTACCTTTTTGTAACACCCTGTATACATTGCACACATTTATACATCTTACGGTAAACACATTCATACACACATTCTTTTTTTCTTAAATATATATACTCGAGGTGTATGGTCTTGTTACTCTCGTAGGTTGTCTGGCCATCTAGTGGTGGCCTGGTAGTGGACCCTGTGTCCAAGTTCTCGTACAAGGTTGTTTTCTGAGTTTTGCGTTCTTATGTAGAAGGCATTGGCAGTGGTTCTGAATCGGTCCCTCAGGTAGGGCACCCCTGCGAGCTGGTGAAACTCGTTCGTTCGGAACTGGTGTGGCAGTTGGAGTGAGCACTGTTTTGAATTCTTTGTAGTCGTTGTATGTGGATTGGAGCAGCATTGCCCCACACAACAGTGGCGTAGTCTAGGATTGGCCGAACCAATGTGAGGTACAATATCCCAGTCCTAATGGTAGTGTTGATGATGGGTTTAGTAGTGGGTAAAGCACTACCATTCTTCTCCAGGCTTTCTCTCGGATGTTTTCTGTGTGAGGGCGCCATGTAAAATGCATGACGAGGGTCACACACGGGTATTTCTCTGATTGTGACCATGGGACTGGAGTGCCCTGTATCTCAATGAGCTGGATGTTAGGTGTAAAAGGTCTTCTGCAAATAGCTATTGACTGCGTCTTCGTGGCTTTGAAGGGCAATCGCCATTTCGTTGCTCATTCGCTCATCGTAGTACACGCTTGTTGCAGTCTTGCCTGGGGGTGTGCAGCATTCGTACTTCGGGAGTAGATGGTCGTGTCATCGGCATATACAGGTGTGTTCTGGCCATTTGATAAGTCTGGTGGACGATGTACCATCTAGAATGCGGAGCCGGCCGCAGTGGCCGTGCGGTTAAAGGCGCTGCAGTCTGGAACCGCGAGACCGCTACGGTCGGAGGTTCGAATCCTGCCTCGGGCATGGATGTTTGTGATGTCCTTAGGTTAGTTAGGTTTAACTAGTTCTAAGTTATAGGGGACTAATGACCTCAGCAGTTGAGTCCCATAGTGCTCAGAGCCATTTTTTTTTGAATGCGGACATGAAATGTCTGGTTTTCGAGGTAGCTTTTCAGGAGTGTAGCGTGTGACAAGGGGACCCCTGTCTAGAAGTTTATACAGCAGGCCCTCGTGCAATCAAAGGCGCGTGAGACATCCAGAAATACAGAACAGAAGAATTCCTTCCTTTCCGTGGCGCCGAATGCTTCCTCAACTAGGCGTAGTAGCTACTGGGTTGTGGAGTGGCCGCGGCAAGAGCCGTACTGGACGTCTGGTACCAGGTGCTCTGCTTCCACATGCTGCTGAAGTCTCTTAATATACAGACGTTCAAAGAGTTTCGATATAGCAGGTAAGAGATTGATTGGTCTGTAGCTTGCTGGCGATCGAGGATCCTTTCCTAAGCATGTCTCCATGTGAGGGGGAAGTCGCCTGTTGCCAAGGTCTCGTTGAAAGCCGCAGCTATTAGTGGTGCTGCGGTGGGTGGTAGTTGCTTTAGCAGCTCATTTGTTAGGAGGCATGGTTGTTATCCTTTTTTTACATTTAGTTCTTCGAGCTGTTTTGTTACTTCCGCTGTGGAAATCGGTTGGATGTTGTCGTCTTCAGCTCGGCTGGCGAGGAATCTTGCAAGGCGCTCGGTAAGTAGGCCAATGAGGGCTGCGCCGGAAGGGTCGTTCATCGGCGAGAAATATTTTGCGAATGCTTCTGCCAGGGCATTAGCTTTGCCGTCTGATTCGCTGACAGTATTGTTGCCCACTTGTAGCGGGGGTAACTTCTGTCCCTTCGTTAGTAGAGACTTCGTCATCTTCTTGCTGATTGGTCTTGTAGCAGTAGCAGCGCGATCTTATCTGCCCAAACTTGGTTCTTGTGTTTTTCTACTGCTACTCTTATTTGTTGTTGCAGTCGATTTACTCGGCGCTCTGTGGCTGGGTTGCGCATTGCCTGTCATTCTCTGAATGCGCGGTTTTTTTTCTTTGATGGCTGCTGTGATGGGTGGAGGCAGTTGGTGAGGTTTTGGTCGCGTAGGTCGTCTCGGTGGCGTGGCTTCTATTGCGGCCTCCAGGGCTTTGGATGTCATTTATAGTAGGGTGGCTTCTGCTCCTGTGTCTCCGAGTCTGGTGTGTCCGGAAGGTCTCTTTCGAGTAGTTGGAGGTATGTTTCCCAGCTGATTTCTCAGATATCGAGGTGGTGTCTTGGCGATTTATTGATGCCGACAAGGTGTACATCAAAGATGCCCGGTTCATGATCTGAGGTATGGGCCCCTCTGGTGGTGACAGCAACATCGTTGGGGAATCCCTTAATGATGGCTATATCCCATACAACGCTGTGGCCGCTGCTTGGAAAGCATGTCGGGTCGTATGGTCACACAGTGATGGTATGGTTGCTTTCTGCGACTCGTAGGAGACGGCGTCCACTGATATTCGTGATGCTGCTATTCCAGTTGGTGTTTTTTACGTTAAAGTCGCCGACAACAAAAAGGTTTCCCTGTTGTGACAGTAACGCCTCGGAGTCTGCTTCTTCTAGATGGCCACGCGGGGGCCTGTGGACTGCGATGAATTGTATGCCGCCTCCTTATGTTTGGACTGCAACCGATGCGGCTACTATTGTGCCAGGTCCTGGGAGTGGCAGTTGATGATGGATCAGGGAGTTTCTTACGTAGACTGCTGTTCCTCCACCAGCAGTCTGCCGGTCCGTCCGGAAGCAGCAGTAGTTGGCGACTCGTATGTGGATATCAGCTTTCAGGTGTGTCTCGGTGACAAGGCACACGTCGATTTTTTCGTCTTGCAGGAATTAGCGAAACTCGCCTACTTGAGTGCGGATTCCATTGGCGTTCCTCGTGCACACAATTAGTCAAAATGTAGCTACCATATTCAGTGGTGGAGGTTGGCTTTGGAATAGCCTGTAAGGCAACTTGAACTGCCGCAGAAATCTGCTGCGGAATGGTGGCCATGATAGCCTGGATGGCGTCAGTGATGCATTTCGTCATTAGGTCTCACCCCCTTTCCCGACAAGCTTTATAGACACCTCCCCCCCCTCCTCATTCGTAGTGCTATCGCCTGCCATTTATGAGTGTTATCGCACGTTGACGTCGAACATAGGCGATGCTCACATTAATGTTTGTGCAACGCCTACTTCGAAATTATATTTCATTTACGTCCCCACTTAAAGGGATTTTGTTTTTGAGGTACACAGATAAGAAATGAGAGAAAGCGAACCGATGGCTATTGACTAAGTCGTACAGAAAAATGCGGTTATTATTCTAAGAGATGTTACTTCCAAGACTCTGTTCAGCTAAAAAATGCCGAATATTAGAGCTGTTAAATTCTGGCATAACTTACTATAAGTACCACATTCAGGCTGCTAGGCACACTGGCCCGCACAAATCCGCCGGGCGTACTGGACATGGAACCAGCCTGCCTCTCCGTGTCCTGGAAGTAGGCGACTTTCTTTTTTCTTGTGTGTGTCTTCTGGGTGTTTTTTTCCTATTTTTTTTTTTTTTTTTTTGCGGTCTGCAACGAATTCCTCTGCTGTGCCAACCTCTTCATCTCAGAGTAACACTTACAAACTGCGTCCTCAATTATTTGCTGGCTGTATTCCAGACTCTGCCCTCCTCTATAGCTTTTTCCTCACTACAGCTCCCTCTAGTACCATGGAAATCATTCCTTGGTGTCTTAACAGATGTCCTATCATCCTGTCCCTTCTCCTTGGCAGTGTTTTCCACACATTCCCTTCTTCTCCGATTCTGTGGAGAATCTCCTCATTCCTCACCTTATCAATCCACCTAATTTTCAATATTTATTGTCCGCAGCTCGTGTCGTGCGGTAGCGTTCTCGCTTCCCACGCCCGGGTTCCCGGGTTCGATTCCCGGCAGGGTCAGGGATTTTCTCTGCCTCGTGATGACTGGGGGTTGTGTGATGTCCTTAGGTTAGTTAGGTTTAAGTAGTTCTAAGTTCTAGGGGACTGATGACCATAGATGTTTAGTCCCATAGTGCTCAGAGCCATTTGAATCATTTGAACCAGTATTCATCTGTAGCACCACATCTCAAATACTCAGATTCTCTTGTGTTCCTTTTTTCCCACAGTCCAGGTTTCATTACAATACATTGCTCTGCTCAAAACGTACATTCTCGGAAATTTATTCCTCAAATTAAGGCTCATATTTGACACAAGTAGACTTCTCTTGGCCAAGAATGCCCTTCTTGCCATTGGTAGTCTGCTTTATATGTCCTCTTTGCTCCCTCTAGTACCATGGAAATCATTCTTTGGTGTCTTAACAGATGTCCTATCATCCTGTCCCTTCTCCTTTTTACTCCCTATGTAGCAGAACTCCTTAATTTCATCTACTTCGTGACCATCAATCCTCATGTTAAGTTTGTCGTTGTTCTTATTTCCACTACTTCTCATCAATTTCGTCTTTCTTCGATTCACTCTCAGGCACACTCTGTACGCATCAGATTCTTCATTCCATTCAGCAAATCATGTAATTCTTCTTCAGTTTCACTCAGGATGGCAATGTCATCAGTGAATAGTATAGTTGATACCCTTTCACCTTGACTTTTAATTCTACTCTTGAACCTTTCTTTTATTTCCATCATTGCTTCTGTACGCATTAGATTCATCATTCCATTCAGCAAATCATGCAATTCTTCTTCAGTTTCACTCAGGATAGCAACGCCATCAGTAAATCGTATAGTTGATTCCCTTTCACCTCGACTTTTAATTCCACTCATGAACCTTTCTTTTATTTCCATCATTGCTTCTTCGATGTACAGATTGAACAGTAGGTGCTGCGCGGGGTAGCCGTGCGGCGTGAGGCGCCTTTGCACGGATCGCGGGGCTCCCCCCGTAGGAGTTTCGAGTTTTCCCTCGGGCACGAGTGTGTGTGTGTTGTACTTAGCGTAATTTAGTTTAGATTAGATTAAGTAGTGTTTAAGCCTATTGACTGATTACCTCAGCAGTTTGGTCCCATAGGAACTTACCACAAAGAAAAAAGAATACTGGGAACAATAGATTACATCTCTGTCTTAAACCATTCATTAATCCGAGAACTTCGTTTTTGGTCGTCTACTCTTACTATTCCGTCTTGAAATTTGTTCATACTGTATATCACTCGTCTCTCCCTATACATTACCTGTATTTCTCTCAAAATTTCGAACATTTTGCACCATTTTACATTGTCGAACGCTTTTTCCAGATCGACAAATCCTATAAGACTTTCTTCATTTTTTTGTAGTCTTGCTTCCATTACACTAGTTAACAGCCACTTTGCATTTGCGATGTGATACATCAACTACAATGTATTTTGATGTGTAGAATCCGAATATAACTTTCAAAATGTTCTAGCGCGTACAATTTTTAGGTTTAATTCCTTTTATTTTTCGTATTCAGTATTTCACTTTGTGCTGCTCCTTTGCTGTGATGTTTAAATATTTGTTTTTGATTTGCAGAGGAGAGCTAGAAGATCTACAAATCGTCAGTAAATGAGTGGTTTGGTAGTCCAATGGTGTGAAAGAGATCCTCAGTGACTGTTTCATGTGAAATATTGTGCAAACCTTTTGTTTTTAATACTTACACTAAGAAAAATGGCAACTAGTAAATCTCGTTACTGTCTAAGCCACCCCGGCAACTTTTCTTACGTGTGTGGGAAATTCATTCCAGACGCCCAAAGAAAACGAACCACTGATTTGGTTAAGAAGGCATATAAATTGTGTTTTGATCGTCCTGTTGGTGATCAAGATAAAAGTTTTGGACCTCATATTGCCTGCATAACTTGTACTACAACCTTAACCGAATGGTTGAAAGGAAAACTCTGAGCCATGGCATTTGATGTTCCGATGGTGAGGTGTGAGCCTAATGACCATTATTCAGACTGTTACTTCTGTCTTAAAAATATTTCGTGAGATTCAAACAAAACTAGACATAAAATGAAGTATCTCAGTATATCTTCAGTGCATTTTCCTGTGCCCCATGATGAGGGGTTGCCTGTTACTATCTGTAACTTGAAATCCATGGAACCAGACACCATGTCATCTGAATCAGAAAGTATTGAACATATAGAAGAGTACTGCTTTTAATATCATGACACTTCGCCTCAGCTCTTAAATCAAAAGGAACTGAACGATATCGTTCGCTATTAACGACTTTCGAAACAGCAAGTTGAACTCTTCGGGTCAAGAATGAAACAACGGAACCCTCTAGCCCCAGGGACAAAAATTTCCCGTTTCAGATCAAGAGGTGCTTCCTTCGCACATTATCTCGATATGCAAAATTCAATGTGTTTATGTAGAGCTGTCAATGGTGTGATGATGCAGCTAGGTGTACAGCATTATCCACAGGAGTGGCGACTACTATTGACTCCAGTAAAACCAGCTTGAAAGCAGTACAATTCATTTCCATCGGTACCTTTGGATTACGCAGTAGACTTGAAAGAAACTTACGAAACCATGGCTTTGCTGCTAGAGGCAATCAAATATAAGAATCGTAAATGACAGTTTGCTGTGTTTTAGAGGTTGTTGCACTCCTTACGGGTTTAAAGGCTGGATTCACGAAATACTGCTGATTTTTGTGCATTTGGGACAGCGGTGACACCGAGAACTACAGTATAGACAACGAATGGCCTATAAGGAAGACATATGTTCCTGAAAACGTAAATGTGAACAATATCCCATTGGTTGAGCCCAATAAAATCGTTTTGCCTCTCCTTCATATCAAGCTGGGCCTTATCAAGATCTTCGTAAAAGCTTTGGATAAACAAAGTGAAGCCTTCAATCACTTAATAGAAAAGTTTGCCAAATTAAGTGAGGTAAATCCGAAAGAGGGTACATATGTTGGACCACAAATAAGAAAATTGCTGAAAGATCCACTCTTTGATTCCAAACTCACAGATATCCAATTGACTGCTTGGTCTTCTTTTAAAGCAATGGTGAAGGGCTTTTTGGGTAACATAAAATACAAGCTACTATGTTACCATTATGAATGGTCTGTTGGACACCTATAAGAACCTAGGGTGTAGAATTTCGCTTAAAATTCACTTTTTACATCCTCACCTTGATTTATTCCCGGAAATTTAGGGAGCCGTAAGCGATGAGCATGGTGAACGCTTTTACCAAGACATTCTTCCCAAGGAAAACCGTTACCAAGGCCATTGGAACCCTTCGATTAAGGGTGACTACTGTTGGGATCCTTAAGAAAGAGTGATGAAACGGCAAACGAAAGAAGAGCTCCGTCATCGCATTTTTCAAAAACTAAAGATAATTAAAGGTGAAAATATCTTGTGAACTAAGTTGGACCTTTTATTGGTATCATGCCCATATATACACTATATGAACATAAGTATCCACGCACCCCCAGGAAATACGTTTTTCAGATTAGGTTCAACGAACAGCCACCTACTGGCAAGTACTCCGTATCAGCGACCTCAGTAGTCATTAGACATCGTGAGAGAGCAGAATGGGGTGCTCCGCGGAACACACGGACTTCGAACGTGGCCAGGTGATTGGGTGTCACTTGTATTATACCCCGGTACGCGAGATTTCCACACTTCTAAACATCCCTAGCTCCACTGTTCCCGATCTGATAGTGAAGCGGAAACGTGAACGGACACGTACAGCATAAAAGCGTATAGGCCGTCCTTGTCTGTTGACTGACTGAGACCGCCGACAGTTGAAGAGGGTCGTAATCTGTAATAGGCTCACATCTATCCAGACCATCACACTGGAATTCCAAACTACAGCAGGATCCACTGCACATACTATGACAGTTAGGCGGGAGTGGAGAAAACTTGGATTTCATGGTCGAGCGACTACTCATAAGTCACACATCACACCGGTAAATGCCAAACGACGCCTCGCTTTGTGTAAGGAGTGTAAACATTGGACGACTGAACAGTGGAAACACGATGTGTTGAGTGACGAAAAACGGTGCACAATGTGCCGATCCGATGGATGGATGTGGATATAGCGAATGCCCGGTGAGCGTCGTCTGCTAGCGTATGTAGAGTCAACAGTAACATTCGGAGGCGGCGGTATTATGGTGTGGTCGTGTTTTCGTTGGAGGGGCCTTGTTGCCTTTGTTATTTTGCATGGCACTATCACAGTACAGCCCTACATTGATGTTTTAAGCACCTTCTTAGTTCCCACTGTTGAAGACCAATTCGGGGATGGTGATTGCATCTTTCAACATGATCGAGAACTTGTTCATGATGCACGCCTTGTGACGGAGTGGTTACACGATAACAAAATCCCTATAATGGACTGACCTGCACAGAGTCCTTACCTGAATCCTACAGAACACCTTTGGGATATTTGGAAAGCCCATTTCGTGCCAGGCCTCACCCACCGACATCGATATCTCTCCTAAGTGCAGCACTACGTGAAGAAAGGGCTGCCATTGCCCACGAAATCTTGCAGCACCTGATTTAACGTAAGCTTTCGAGAGTGGAAGCTGTCATCAAGGCTAAGTGTGGGCCTACACCATATTGAATTCCAGCATTACCGATGGAGGACGCCACTAACTTGTAAGTCATTTTCAGCCAGACGTCCGGGTACTTTTGATCACATACAAAGTAATACTGATTTCAAACGTTCTGAATGTGTAGTTTTGTTTGACTTCATTGTGTCAAGTTTCGCTATTACTATTTTTTTCTGCAGTGTATCTAGAAAATGTGACATCATGGAGAAATTCTGATTTTACGATTGTATTATGCTCCCCAAAAATTAGGCAAATCCACACATTTACAGATCAGATACTGAAAAAAAGTTTAAATATGTTAACTAGTGTTATCAACCGAAAAGTCAGAATTGCCTCTCTGGTGTCTTTATCTTTCCTAAAGTCAAACTGATAGTCATCTAACACATCTTCAATTTTCTTTTCCATTCTTCTGTATAATATTCTTGTCACCAACTTGGATGCATGAGCTGTTTAGCTGATTGTGCGATAATTCTCGCACTTGTCAGCTCTTGCAGTCTGCCGAATTTCGTTGATAACATGTCTAGAAAGTCAGATGTTATGTCGTCAGACTCGTACAGTCTACAAACCAAAGTGAATTCCGTTTTGTTGCCACTTCTCCCACTGATTTTAGAAGTTTTGGTGGAATGTTATCTATCCCTTCTGCCTTATTTGATCTTAAGTCGTCGCCATCTCTCTGAAATTCTGATTCTAATACTGAAAAGCCCACCTCTTCCTGTTTCTCCTTCTATGACATCAGACATATTTTCGCCCTTATAGAGGAGTATAATGTAGCCTTCCCACCTAACTGCTCTCTCTTCAGCAATTACCAGTGGAATTCCTGTTGCACTGTTTATGTTACCACGCTTGCTTTTCATTTCACTGAAGATTGTTTTGACATTCCTATATGTTGAGTCAGTTCTATCAACAGTTCTTTGTTTTTCGAAATCTTCGAATTTTACATGCAGCTAATTCGTCTTTGATACCGCGCACTTCCTATTTATTTCATTTCTTAGAGAATTGTATTTCTGTGTTCATCAATTTCCCTGAACGTTTTTGTACTTCCTTCCTTCATCGATCAGCTCAAGTATTTCTTTTGTTGCCCATGGTTTCTTCGCGGTTATGTCTTTGTATCTTTTTCTTTCCATCTTCTGTTACTACCGTTTCTATGGATGTCCATTCCCCTTCAATGGTGCTCCCTATTGTGCCATTACTTATTGCTGTATCTACAGCCTTAGTACTTCCGCATCCCTCTTCTTGGTATATCGATTCTTCCTGACTAATTTCTTAAACTTCAGCCTGCTCTTCATCACTACTAAATTCTGATCTGAGTCTACATCTGCTTCCAGGTGATCCTTACAGTCCAGTATCTGATTTCGGAATCTCTGTCTGACAATGATGTCATCTAACTGAAATCTTCACTCGGCCTTTTCCAAATATACGTCTGCCACTTGTAATCTTGAACAGAGTATTCGCTATCACTAGCTGCAGTATATTACAGATCTCAATTGGTCTTTAACACAGTTAAAGGATTACACTAACGGCCGTTAAAATTGTATCACCAGAATGGGTATCAAATAACTAAATATAAACAATTTTGTGTACACCGAGGTGTCGTACAGAAGTCTTGCTGCACACCGAAGTCGGCAAAGCGATTCGATATCTCACACTTCGCTGAATTATTCTGCAATTTGCAACAGCCAATGGGATTTTAAATTTTCTTTTATTTTTAAATCTGATAGGTTTGTTCACGGATAAATCCTAGGGATTGAGAGAAACTTGTTAAAATTATTAAGGAGTTTCTTAAATAAGAAATTTTAGGTAATTCATTTTTTTTATGGACTCTTGACATTGGCTTAGTGTGTAAAGTACATTCTGATTCTTTTACTCGACTGTGGATATTTCTTCAAATGAAAACTTCTTTCATCGGACTTCGATGACATGTACTCAACGAAGACGTGGTTTGTACTTGATTATTTACGTGCATTTAATGAACACGGAACATTTCGTAATAGCTGATGATGACTTTTAATATAAAATGAAACAAGTATTAAATAATATTACTATATTAAATTATAATAAATAAGCAGTAAATTTACATTGAGGCTTAACATTAAATCCGTTGCTGTGTGAAACAATATGCGAGTGCATTTAGTATGATTGCTACTCTATAAAATATAAATGATAATGGTCGTGTGCCGCGTAAATCTAATAATCTTGGCCATCGTCTACAACAAAAAGGTTCTGTCTCCTCCACAAAAACAATTGAGGGACGTAATCCTACATTTGTGTCTGCGGTTGTATCCTATAGTGATACAACAGTTCATATCACTTAATTTTTTATTGATTATTTATTTATTTGTTTATTTCGTTTCAACGTAAACTACGCTCTTATCGCAGATTTGCCCTTAAACTGCCCCCTGAATTGCGAGCCGAGAAATTCGCCACAGAGCACATCTTATTCTATATTTAAAAGTTATGCTGGCTTATAATGCAAGGTACACAAATTTTAATGTGGTGAGTGCGCCGGGTAGTTACTGCCGCGACTTGCGTAGTCATATATTCTCACGTGTGTCTAAGAACCGTTACTTCACAGTCCAGTGGACAGGTTATAATTCGTTCCGTTTGTGCGTATGCGAAAATCATCAAAGTGGCAAGAGAATACATAGAATATTCAGAAGAAGACTTGCACTTTCATATATAACAAGTGAAATAATCTTAGAACTATCACATTTGTTTGCACAAGTACAGTTCGTTTTGGTTGATTGTCTCAGTGGACAAGGTTTACTGCTTTTAGAATACCATTTTGGTTACAGATTTCCCGTCTGTATTACTTCCTATATTGTGAAAACAACAAAATTTGTGGATGTAAAGCTGTATTAAGACAGTGAATATTTATGTCTGAATAAAAAATTGTTATTCGTTACCATACGTCTTTGTTGTTATTTCACAAATACCTACCCTTACAAATGTATATAAAGGCTGGGCAAGATGGACAAGATATTAGTTTGATTGATGGGTGACGTGACGTTTAAGATGTAGGAAAGCCAAATATATGTAAAGATTCCATGGGATTTCGCAATATCGTGCTACGCATATGATTCTTGGCACAAGCGGCCCATGATTGTGCTCGCTTCCAAAGACATATAGTAAACATCTCCTGTGCTTGGACCAAGCTACACACATAGGATCTGGACAAAGCTACATACGATCTAAGCAGGAGCTAGATAGAAAGAAAGAAAAATACAGAATGTGAGTTAAAAAATTCACTTATTTTCTTTAATCCAAATTAAAATTAATTTTATATTTTCATCAGAAGACACAACACTATTTCCATACATCATCGTCTTTGACGTAGATGATGGACTGAAGATGATCAAATATTCGAAGTAACGTGACTGTTTCTTTATAAGGCATAACAGGGTCGTCCCAGTGGAGTCCGTGAAAGAAAAGTGTCAGCCACTTCGAACTCCTCCGTATCTTAGCACAGTTCACATCCTTGAATGGCCTCGGTGATGCAGTTATTGCTAAGAATGTCTTTATTATAGAGCATCTTCTTTGTATGCTATGAGTGCAACATCTTTAAACATTAATTGTCTACACTCATCGTCATAGAAACCTTGAATGTCGGCAACGATGTTCACACTGCGAGTTGTCATTGTGAAATGCCTGTGTATGCTACAGCACTTGGTCATTTATACAGCACGCTGCAGGACACCAGTAAGTGGGCAATAGGTAATCACACGGTCATGTAGAACAAGAGCATACGCGGCAGTGTGTTTTGGGATATATGATGACGATTCAAATTCGATTAATACGTCTTCTAATTATCTCATTCTGCTTAGACCCGTCTATTACGATGATTCATGCCCCACCTTGAATTCTCATGGACCGAGTAGGCATCCTTCCTGTTCATCACTTCACAGTAAGAAGCACGGAATCTTGCATACATGTCAAATGCTAGACTGTATATATTCTGATCCCACTGTAGCAGTAAAGTGTCATACGAATAGAATTCTGAATTCAAGTAACTCTGACGTTAGTTACATTACATACGGCAGAATCATTTGTTATATTCCCTCTCCTATTGGTCGGAAATGTAAGTAAGATTAAGCTCGGTGTTTCCAACTGCACGGAGGTTTTAATAGTCCATGTTTGTCTGCTTGCTGTCGGTAGCACTGGGTGCTCAAAAACCACCCATGAGCGGAAAGGTAAAGACGGATAGGCCTATGTACCGGCATTCAGAAATTTTAAAACTTTCGAACGCTCCTTTTCTGCCACAGTGATGTGCGGCATTTTCGATGTAATTTTATTGATGATGATCTGATTCTCCTCTTGAGTTCCTTGAGTGTCTGAAATTTTATCCGTTATACTCCGTACCTGAATAAACCCCTGTTTAGCATTCATAATAATTCGCTGCATGTCGTCAAAGTTCCCCATAAGCATTTTTCGACGTATGCATGCAGTAAATGGCCGGTACTCTTCTGCTGTTGTGTCCACAGGCTCCTCAATGAACTATTCCGCATTTTCTAAACCATTCATATCTGAGGGTGATGATGAGACGTACATTTGAAGCATTGACTCTATGCGAGCATTACATGTACTATCAGTCTCTGCCTCATTAAGTTCAAATTGTATTACGTGTAAACTTTGATCCCACTGCTTGACTACCATCCTTTTTCTGAAATGATTCATCAAAATACATGAAACTCTTACATGGAAGAGTTAAAGTGTCTTTGTGCCGGATGACACTCCTAATTTCATCGCCCTTGTTGAATGTCGTTAAGGCATAAGGCTTATGCGAGGAGTATTCCTGGTGTATGATTCGCTGATCATATTCCAGTGGGTGAGATATATTGAGCGAATATGTCATTGCCAGGTTTCAGGACTACTTATTTAAGAACCTCGTAGTTCGCACTTGTTATCACCTTGCGATTGTGCTGCGACGTATTGCGCTGTGCGCTGTATGCGCTGGTTTTATACCTTACGGTGTGCGCTGGTTTTATACCTTACGTCCACCTTGTCTTAGATCTATAATGATTTCCTCACCACGAAATTCAACAAGTTGTTCATTGTAATCCACAGTACGCAGCTCGAGATACTCCAATATCTGAACTGTCAGTGGAATGTGTTTATCGTTGGTAGAGTCCCAACAATCTTATAACATGATCTAACTGACGAGAAGGATCTACAAATTGAATAAATCAATCTATCGTTGAGGTGTGAGTTCTTTGTTTGTTACACTCAACACAATTTTACTTACAGGAATAATATCCACTGCCTGATTAGATTTGTATTATTATTGGGATCCGTTTTCAAAACCTGTCCTTTCGTGAAACTGTCTTGGATCTATTGAACCTTTATGCTTAAAGTCAGCCGATGCATTCAACGGCCTTATTTCAGATTTAACTGTACTGATGTTTGCATGGAGCTCAGTCGCTTTTACATACTGTTTTAAAACTTCCTTTAACTCGTCACTATCGTATACACCAGGATTTTTCTACAATTTCATTTTTTCCATTAACTTCCAGATGCAGCTTATTGTTAGCATCTCCGATATTTGGGATGATGTATGTGGCCATTACAATTAGCGCCATACTCCAATCGCTAATACTTAAATCTATTGGGGGGAACCAATTCTCACATAATAAAGACTATCTTCTCAAGCTGCGACATGGTCGCAAATAAAACAGTGACCCGAATATAAAATAAATTTCCTTTACTTTAAGTCTAAGGTCACAATTTTTTTGTCCTGAGACTACCGGTTTCGGTATGTAATAACCATCTTCAGATCTGTTTTATAAAATATGTCCTAACGCAGTGCAACACCAGCATCGTCAAATATATAAAAATAACAGTACATGCAAGAGTCATCTTGTCAGCAGGACTGTGGAACAGTAACCATAGACGTAAAAAAAGGAAATTTATACAGACGTTCGTTCCGTTAAAGTCAGAATATACGGCATGGCATCTAAACAGCAACTGGTGAGTGGATGGTTAGTTCCGTCCTCATATATCATTCGTAAACGTCAGGAGGAACCACACAGGAATGTATTGAAGTCTTGGTCAAAAATTGTAAAACACATTTATTCTGCCTGTGAAGTATCGTTGTAATTCTTCTCGGGGTTGCTGGTCACCGAATGAGTCCGAATAGTAAACATTATTTGTATTTATTTTTTAAGTTATGCTACCGAGTTGATTCCACGTCCTCCAGCTACATGTAGAATCACAGTTACGCGTTCTTCTGATTTCTACATAGTCTTCGGTAATGTATTCCGTATTCGAATGGTCTGTATTACCAGCGGCAGCTGATGTCATGAGCAGTCGTAGCCAGTCTATTAGCTCATTGTGGCCGTCGTAATATATATACAGGGTGGTCCATTGATAGTGACAGGGCCGAATATATCACGAAATAAGCATCAAACGAAAAAACTACAAAGAACGTAACTTGTCTAGCTTGAAGGGGGAAACCAAATGGTGCTATGGTTGGCCCGCTAGGTGGGGCTGCCATAGGTCAAACAGATATCAACTTGTTTTTTTTTTTAAATAGGAACACCCATTTTTATTACATATTCGTGTAGTACGTAAAGAAATATGAATGTATAAGTTGGACCACTTTTTTCGCTTTGTGATAGATCGAGCTGAAATAGTCAAAAAACGTATAAGTACGTGGTGTCACATAACATTCCGCCAGTGCGGACGGTTTTTGCTTCGTGATACATTGCCGTGTTAAAATAGACCGTTTACCAATTGCGGAAAAGGTAGACATCGTGTTGACGTATGGCTATTGTGATCAAAATGTCCATGGGGCGTGTGCTTCGTATGCTGCTCGGTATCCTGGACGACATCATCCAAGTGTCCGGACCGTTCGCCGGATAGTTACGTTATTTAAGGAAACAGGAAGTGTTCAGCCACACGTGAAACGTCAGCCATGACCTGTGACAAATGATGATGCCCAAGTAGGTGTTGTAGCTGCTGTCGCGGCTAATCCGCACATCAGTAGCAGACAAATTGTGCGAGAATCCCGAATCTCAAAAACGTCGGTGTTTATAATGCTACATCAACATCGATTGCACCCGTACCATATTTCTATGCACCAGAAATTGCATAGCGGCTACTTTGAACGTCGTGTACAGCTCTGCCACTCGCACAAGAGAAATTACGGGACTATGACAGATTTTTTGCATACGTTCTATTTAGCGACGAAGCCTCATTCACCAACATCGGTAACGTAAACCGGCATAATATGCACTATTAGGCAACGGAAAATCCACGATGGCTGCAACAAGTGGAACATCAGCGTCTTTGGCGGGTTAATGTATGGTGCGGCATTCTAGGAGGAAGGATAATTGGCCCCCATTTTATCGATGGCAATCTAAATGGCGCAATGTATGCTGATTTCTTATGCAATGTTCTACCGATGTTACTACAAGATGTTTCACTGCATGACAGAATGGCGATGTACTTCCACCATGATGGATGTCCGGCACATAGCTCGCGTGCAATTGAAGCGGTATTGAATAGCATATTTCATGACAGGTGGATAACTTGGCCCGCACGTTCACCGGATCTGACGTCCCCGGATTTCTTTCTGTGGGGAAAGTTGAAGGATATTTGCTATCGTGATCCACCGACAACGCCTGACAACATGCGTCAGCGCATTGTCAGTACATGTGCGAACATTACGGAAGGTGAACTACTCTCTGTTGACACGAATGTCGTCAGACGTATTGCCAAATGCATTGAGATTGACGGACATAATTTTGAGCATTTATTGCATTAATGTGGTATTTACAGGTAATCACGCTGTGACAGCATGCGTTTTCAGAAATGATAAGTTGACAAAGGTACGTGTATCTCATTGGAACGACCGAAATAAAATGTTCAAACGTACCACGTTCTGTATTTTAATTTAAAAAACCTACCTGTTACCTACTGTTCGTCTAAAATTGTGAGCTATATATTTATGACTATTACAGCGCCATCTGTCACAAAGCGAAAAAAGTGGTCCCACTAAAACATTCATATCTCTTTACGTACTACACGAATATGTAATAAGAAATGGGGGTTCCTGTTTAAAAAAACGCAGTTGATACCCGTTTGACGTATGGCAGCACCATCTAGTGGGCCAACCATAGCGCCCTCTGTTTTTCCCCTTCAAGCTATACAAGCTACATTCTTTGTAATTTTTTCGTTTGACGCTTATTTCGTGAGATATTTGGCCTGGTCAATATCAGTTTACCACCCTGTATATATATACTGCGGGATTCGATTGCTGACTCTCTTGCGCTGCATGCCACTGCTATTTTTTTCACCTTACAATGTAACTTTTATAATGGATTTGTATTTCACACTGCTTCGAATTTTTGTATTCTTGTGCAGATCAATCAAAAGCTAAATATGACCACACAGTTCCATATGTTTGGCGAATAATTTACGATCTCAATAGGTCATAGGAAAATAAGGTTGAGTAAGTTTTCTTTGAAATTGTTTATCGCCAGTCTGCCTAGTTTTTTTCATCGAAGTTATAGGCTGTGTGCCCAAGATGTATGGCTTTTCACCGCTGACACCAAACTTTTTGTCTACCCTAGCGTCGCTGTGAGGTTATTAAAATCGCCAGTAGCGTCATCATTGTCGTAGTGGAATTTCGTTTAGAGATCATCGGGAGATTCAGTAACTGGTTAGAAGGTGTCTCTCAGTGTCTGCTCCAGCTTCAAATGCCCTAACTTCAGCAACCGTAACATCTCGCGGACGGCCTTCCGTGCCTCTATGACTTTATGCTTAGTCGACATCTCTTTCTATATTAATCGGACTACCGTGCAACGAGAGGGTTTATATATCGCCCTTCTTCTTCTTATGCTGCTCCCCTTCTCGGTAAGAGTTATTTTACCTTCAGTCAAGTTGCCTACTTTCTTTTCATTATTGTTAACTCGTTATTACAGTGTCCCCTTTTCAACAGCGGCATTTTCCTCTTAAGTTATGTCATTTACTTTCCTTTCGATTGCGTTATCCAGATCATTCAATGCATTGTTCAGTCTCAGAAGGGTATTACAATACGTCTCTAGTTCCTTGCGCACGTCTTCAACTTTATGTTCGAGAGTTTGAATTTTCGCGTCCATGTACAAGCGAGTGTCTGGGCTATGCACACCTATCCTAGCAAAGTCACCTGCCGGCATGCATGCGAATTTATCCATGGTGATACATATACCGATGTACTCACATCTTTGCATGGCTCTCTCTTTCTCTCTCTCTCTCTCTCATTCTCTCTCTCTCTCTCTCTCTCTCCCCGTCTATACCTATCATCATTCAGTTTTCTTGTTTTATCAGGAATGAGAAACTCATACTGTGAGTAATTCTAGCAATCTGCACAAATCCTTACAAAATCATTGAACGACATACCGGTTCCTACATGATTCTGGTAAATGTGTTTTAATTTCAGAATATCGTGTTTGAACGCTATTATTAGCTTTCTTTTATCCCTCACCAGCTGTTTTGGGATTCTGGAATATGTCTGATGCAATTCCATCAACAGTCAAACAGCGACCGAGACCGTAATATCGCCCAATTTGATCTTGGTTTTCCACGACATTATCGTCAAATATTAACACTAAATTTGGCTTTACTTTTTCAGGTGGAGGGGTTTCACTGCGCCCATTGAATGACGTGTTGTTACACCATCTACAATCTACAGCTTCTCCTGTTATAGTTGGTATCTGGACTGAAACAAGTTTTCGGAAAATACACATAAATGTTCAAATTGGACTCATTATGGATGTGTTGGCAGTGACATGAGAACACTTGTCTTGATGCAGCTGGATGAACCTACAATTATTGCATGTTGTTCTCAGGAAGGAGTAAGCCATTATTCGTCCTGTCTTCTTGCACACCGTCAGAGCTCCAGACGCTTACAACTAAGTCTTAATGTTTCACCCACTCGACCATGGTACCTACTACATTACGTACTCACGTACAATGCGTTTTCATAGAAAATAAAGAACACTATGCCCTTCCATAAAACCGACTATGTTAGGTACTGGCGTGCAATAGGCTTATAGGAAGAATTTAGTTAAATGACATAATTTTCTGCTGTTGCATGGTTGCAGTGAAAATATTGATGGCAGCAGCGTTAGTGTTTGCAATATAATGAGGGGTAAGAAATAAAAAACACATACATGGCTATATAAATTTTTATTCAGTAATCATACAGAGGATGCACTACATCAACTGGTTCTTTCTCTGTCTTGACGCCAGTACAGAATGTAGAAAATAAAGTTTTCTTGTAAGCACGGAAGTCAGCACATATTTCTCTCAAACGTACTGGCGATATATTAGTCTGTGCTGGCACCATATTCACCACCTGTTCGAAGTAATCTACATGCACACAGTTCATACTTAGATACTTTGCAATGTCCCTATACATAGCTGTAACACATGGCAAACATGTGTTCAGTCTTTCCAACGCAATGGATAGCACCTTCTGTAGACTGAACAAGATTTAGTAACGGAGTGCTGTGGGTATATGCATGTGCCACCTGATTTCACAAAGAGTGCAGAGTTATTGTTCATTGTTGAATGGATAGAGTTAGAGCAGCACAGTAAATGTCTAGAGGAGGACAGCTCAGATGATACTCGACGGTCAACTGCTGCTTGATGCAGGCTTTTGCACATCACAGCTCATTCTATTCTACCTTCGTAAACCGAACTTTCACCATTTTAGCTGCTTTCTCGATTTCTGTCACAATATGTCACTCTCTCTCTCTGTGACTGCTTCTACACCAATATGCAAGCGCTTCGAACCAATAGTGGTTAAATTAT
The DNA here is from genome assembly GCF_021461395.2 of Schistocerca americana. NCBI lineage: Eukaryota > Metazoa > Arthropoda > Insecta > Orthoptera > Acrididae > Schistocerca > Schistocerca americana. Next base: position 316,969,186 of record NC_060125.1, read on the forward strand.
ACAGTAAAGTGAACAGTAGTGGTGCAGAGGGCTTAACTGGTATATTCTCATTCACTAAATCTTCACTAAGTCCATGCAGTTTCATTGAAATATTGTGCGATGTTGCGTATTATGGAATCCAGTACCAGCCTGCGTCATGCTAATTAGGACCGTAGGTGCACTTCAGAGATTCAGGGGCTAAGTAGGTTTCTTCAACCGACAATAACAGCTTATTTCCTGGGGGGGGGGGGGGGGGGAAGGGTGGGGGGCTTGGGCTTTCCTTTCAGGAGGACCGGTGTTCGAGTCCTGGGAACGGAGACTGGTGTTCGAGTCCTGGAAAGGGCACTGCTGCTTCTAATTACGCGCCAGTTCCCGGTTTGGGGCTGGGGTGGGAAGCGAGCGCACCCCTAGGACAATGAAATTCCCGCCAAAATTCTAAATTCTCACCATTTTTGAAATTCCCGCAAAAATTCGAAATTTCCATCCAGTAGGGTACATGAGAGGGAGGGAGAGGGAGGGAAGGGATGGGGAGGGAACAAGGTGTAGGGATCCACGTGAAGACAGAGAGATACACATGTCAAGATCTGGGGGTGTAGGGGGTGGGCGTATTTAATTTGCATATCGATTTGATATCAAAACTGCACTCGTGCCCCCCATCTCCCTACTACTACCTTGTCCCAGCGCCGATCAGACTTCTGTAAATCTGCCATGTTCCTTCACCAATCAATGTAGCATTGGTAATACTGTATATCGTGCATTAAATGTATTCTGCAGTCTTTCTCATTTGTAGATCAGTGTTAGTGTCATTCAAACCTTGTGGAAAACGAGACAAATCGTCGGCAGTGATGTTGTCTTTTACCTTAATATAAGCAATGGCACCAATTCTGTAACAACAAAGCCCAGCGTGATATTCTGGGATGGACTAACTTACAGACCTAGACAATGTCGGGTTTTGGTGATCAGTATAGATTTTAGTGTGCTTTCCCTATACGTAAAACCTAAATATCTTAAAAGTCCAGGCAACTGAAGGAGTTTGTTTTTCAGTTGTTGAAATGTTCGTCCATATTCGCTTAAGGTCCGGCTTGCAAATCTAATGATACTCGTTTGTTCGTGTTCTCTGTCTTTAACCATCTGAAATTGGCAAGAACCTATTTCACTGCATGACACGTCACATCTAATACAAAAATCTAGACTAAAATCTTAATTGTTAAAAATTTTTGAATTACGTAATACAAGTTTTATGTTTTAAAAATCTTATTAGGACTGCTCTGTTCAGATCCATACATGATTTGTCTTAAGTAAAGCTAGAAGGTGTTTACTGTTTAGTAATTGTTGTGGCAGGAAACGCCGGAAGAATGAACAGTCCTAGAAACGACTTTAACTATTTGTTAGTATATGCAATAGGAAAATTTTTATCAGCATCTAAATTACGCGGATAAGGGTGTATGCCATATGCATTTATTATGTGCCCTAGATACCTTACCTCAGTACATGCAAATTTTGATTTCTTTCGGTTTTCTGTTACACCAGCTTGTGGCAATATGTATACAATTTTGTCAAGTTTTTGTGATGATCTGTCCACGTCATTGTGGCGATCAAAATGTCATCTACGTAATGTGTCACACTTTCTACTAAATCGTCTCCAAGCACTATATCCAAAGCAGCTATGAATACACCAGAACTGACGTTCAATCAAAAAGATAGAAACGCGGAATGGACATACAAAAATCTGTATATTACCTGGAATCAGGAGTGATTACCAAAACGAATTTGTTATGTCAATGGTGGAAAAGCACTTAACATCAACAAATTTTCTGCTGTTGCTTCTCCGCCAGCCTAGGTGGCAGAGCGGTTCTAGAACCGCGCCACCGCTACGGTCGCAGGTTCGAATCCTGCCTCGGACATGGATGTGTGTGATGTGCTTAGGTTAGTTAGGTTTAAAAATTCTAGGGGTCTGATGGCCTCAGCAGTTAAGTCCCATAGTGATCAGAGCCATTTTTTCATTTCTCCAAGTTCTCGGGCTTTGTGTGCACTGGTAATATAATCCCATTATTGCTCGGGCATTTAACACCAGTCTAATGTTTCCATCTGGCTTCACTACAACAAGTGATGTACTGCTGTGGGGAGATTTAGAAGGTTGCATAATCTTACACTGCTACATCTGATTTCACATCACACAACATGTCGCTGATATAAAAGTACATTGTATGACTAATGAAAGAAAACCTAACGCGGCTTCACCTCAATTTTGCAAATGTAGGCCTACGCCTTAATGACACCCGATCGTTCTGTAAAAATCTGTAGATACTTAGACATTAGTTCAAAAAGTTCATTGCGTTCGTCATTACTCATTGGTAAGAGCAATTGTTTTTTCTAACTTCGACTAATCAATGTTCTTAAATCATTACACTCCTCATCTGATAAAAGTGTCTGTGTATGTTTCGTCGCCTTCGTTTATTAAAATAATTTTATATCCAGTGCAATACTTGTCGTGTTTTAGCGTGCTGGTATTTAAATCAATATCTCGGTATCTAAATCGATAGTGAACCCCATATCTAATGAAACACTTACGTTTCGAGAAGTCAATACTACTGCCCCTCTCACGTAACATATCTAAGTCCCATTAGCAACTATATTTTGAACCACGAGGAATGGCCGTTGTACTCTCCCGATATCTGCCATAATGGTCCTAAGAACTACTTTTGTAACTTTACTAGACCTGTTACCTACGGCAGCCTAAATCTTATATTTTCGTGCAAGAAACTCGGGCATTGGTTCACATTCTATCATTTTATTATGATGCTGTATCTAAGACATTTTTGGTGGAGTGCCACCAACGATACTAATAATTGTAGGCAAAACTATTTCATTGGCCGATGAACGACATACGACATTGTTTTTATAAATTCTTTTCCTCCAATCGTTAACTGGATGAATTCTCATCGTGATTATAGCTTATGAACAATAGTGGCTGTTTCTTAAAATTATTTGGAATATCGTCGTTGTGTTGTTCTTTTGTGGATGTATTAAACAATGATTCTTTACCGAAGTCGCCCCCCCACCCCACTAAACTTTCATCAACGACGGCCTAGCGCTCAGAGGTGACTGTCGTTAGTTTGTCGGCGTAGTTTTCGGTGCAGTTAGAGATGGAGTTTCCCCTGATGCTTCGATTATAATCACGTTCGGTTACTGCCGATTCCACTCTCCAGTCAGTTGTGGTTTTTGTGCCTGAACGTCTTGACTTACTTGATGATTAGTTGCCAAAATCTTCGTTTGGTTTAGCATTAGTTGTGGCGGCACTTGCCAAAGACATATGCTGTTGTTATTATTGTGGTGTTGGTCCAGTGTTTTGGTACGCATTTCCGTAATTAGTGTATCGGTTTTGCTGTTGGTTGTTTTTGTTCGTATTCCAGTTCCAGTTGTTCCGTCCCTGTTGTTACCATTAATGTAACAGCGCCATTTCTTTGGGTTACCGCATATGTGATGTTATGATTATCATTCATGTTAGAATATGTCTGCTGGTTTTGGTAAGTACTGGTTTGCGGAAGCAGGCTGTGGGTCTGCTGCGCCACGATTATGTTGACTAACCTGCGTGCCCTGCATACCACTCATGTCAACATTGTGGTTGGTGTTTTGCAGACCGCACCCTTGATCTTCAAATAGCAGATCAACTGAATCCAGTCAGCACTGTCACCCAATATTCCGCATCGTTGTCGGGAATGTGCAGTTGTTTCTCTTTGATATAAAATGGTAGTCTAGCTTCGCGAAGTTTACATGACCTCTTCGTAAGTTATCATATCTGGCATAGCGAGGTCCTGGTTGCATGATGTGCTTTCTGACACGCTCTGTAACAGTTTGACACCAAAAATTGGCCAAGAAAGCTTTTTCTAATTGTTCGTAAGTTACCGATCGGTCGGCTTCGTTGTATGCCAAAGCAGGTGCTTCTCCCTGGATGTAACCTACTACATATAAAATTCTTTTCCGGCCACGCGTTTCTGAATGCCTTGAGAAAAACCACAGGGCCTACAATACGTTTTTCAGGAAATAGCGGTTGCAACTGACGATGTTTCATTAGGGTTTATCCTTCTATAGTACTGTAATACCTGTTTACTTCACCTGCTGGATGCAAGGGAACATATTGAACATGCATATCACGATTGTGACTTGGTGTTTTATTATAATGCTGACATGATGAATGATACGGAACATATTGTCCTTTGAGATGACGATTGTGATTTGGCCATGTGTATGTTGGCGTGTTTCGTTGACAATGTAGTGTTGACAATAAGTGTCCAAGGAATAGAAAAGCAACTGGAATCACTCAACAGAGGAAAGTCCGCTGGACCTGACGGGATACCAATTCGATTATACACAGAGTACGCGAAAGAAGTTGCCCCTCTTCTAACAGCCGTGTACCGCAAGTCTCTAGTGGAACGGAAGGTTCCAAATGATTGGAAAAGAGCACAGGTAGTCCCAGTCTTCAAGAAGGGTCGTCGAGCAGATGCGCAAAACTATAGACCTATAACTCTGATGTCGATCTGTTGTAGAATTTTAGAACATGTTTTTTGCTCGCGTGTCATGTCGTTTTTGGAAACCCAGAATCTACGCAGTAGGATTCAACATGGATTCCGGAAACAGCGATCGTGTGAGACCCAACTCGCTTTATTTGTTCATGAGACCCAGATACAGGCTTCCAGGTAGATGCTATTTCCCTTAACTTTCGGAAGGCGTCGATACAGTTCCGCACTGTCGCCTGATAAACAAAGTAAGAGCCGACGGAATATCAGACCAGCTGTGTGGCTGGATTGAAGAGTTTTTAGCAAACAGAACACAGGATGTTGTTATCAATGGAGAAACGTCTACAGACGTTAAAGTAACTTCTGGCGTGCCACAGGGGAGTGTTATGGGACCATTGCTTTTCACAATATATATAAATGATCTAGTAGATAGTGTCGGAAGTTCCATGCGGCTTTTCGCGGATGATGCTGTAGTATACAGAGAAGTTGCAGCATTAGAAAAATGTAGCGAAATGCAGGAAGATCTGCAGCGGATAGGCACTTGGTGCAGGGAGTGGCAACTGACTCTTAACACAGACAAATGTAATGTATTGCGAATACATAGAAAGTAGGATCCTTCATTGTATGATTATATGATAGCGGAACAAACACTGGTAGCAGTTACTTCTGTAAAAGATCTGGGTGTATGCGTGCGGAACGATTTGAAGTGGAATAATCATATAAAATTAATTGTTGGTAAGGCGGGTGCCAGGTTGAGATTCATTGGGAGAGTCCTTAGAAAATGTAGTCCATCAACAAAGGAGGTGGCTTACAAAACACTCGTTCGACCTATACTTGAGTATTGCTCATCACTGTGGGATCCGTACCAGATCGGGTTGACGGAGGAGATAGAGAAGATCCAAAGAAGAGCGGCGCGTTTCGTCACAGGGTTATTTGATAACCGTGATAGCGTTACGCAGATGTTTAGCAAACTCAAGTGGCAGACTCTGCAAGAGAGGCACTCTGCATCGCGGTGTAGCTTGCTGTCCAGCTTTCGAGAGGGTGCGTTTCTGGATGAGGTATCGAATATATTGCTTCCCCCTACTTGTACCTCCCGAGTAGATCACGAATGTAAAATTAGAGGGATTCGAGCGCGCAAGGAGGCTTTCAGACAGTCGTTCTTCCCGCGAACCATACGCGACTGGAACAGAAAAGGGAGGTAATGACAGTGGCACGTTAAGTGCCCGCCGCCACACACCGTTGGGTGGCTTGCGGAGTATAAATGTAAAAGTAAATGTAAAATGTAAATGTGTGTGGTGTATACATGGGACAGCTATTATACTCGATCGATTTTAATGACTGTGACCGTTAGTACAATCCGGCTGCACATACTGATCAAACTGTTCTTGCTGTGCTGTGCCGGCCGAAGTGGCCGAGCGGTTCTAGGGGCTTCAGTCTGGAACCGCGTCACCGCTACGGTCTCAGGTTCGAATAATGCCTCGGGAATGGATGTGTGTTAAGTCGTTAGGTTAGTTAGGTTTAAGTAATTCTAAGTTCTAGGAGACTGATGACCTCCGCTGTTAAGTCCCATAGTGCTCAGAGCCATTTGAATCATTTGAGCTGTGCTGCGCTACTTTGCAAGGTATCAGCTGTGATGTGTTTATTATTTGTAACAATTTCAGTCCAGTGTCAGCCACAACTGTCCGTAATTTTTCATCTCTGCGTTGACTGAAATATTTGTTCTTCTCGTCAATTCAATTGTAAAGTTCATCATTTGTGTTTGCGGAATAGTTGTCTGTGACTAAATGTAGCTCGTCTGCTAACTGTTTGGTCAACGTGTTTACCTTGTCTGCAGTTTGTGTAACCCGCTCGGTTAGTGTTTTATGTACTGACGGGCAGGACTTCATATGAGCGGCAACACCTTCGCATCATGGTGTTTAAATGTTTGACTTCACTCTGAATGATTTTCACGTTCTTGGTAGTTTCATCCTGTTGTAAATTTAGTTCGGAAAAGTTTTGACCAAGTTCAGCCACTTTTCCGCTCAGTCTTACGTATATTTTGACCATCCTTCCGCATTAAGCTTCGTCACTGGCTTTTAGCGTCGCAAATCGGTCTTTATATCTTCGTGTCCCGTTTTAAGTACAGTCATATCTTTTTGTATGTCTGCTCGTAGTGCGTCCATGTGCGCATCATTTGAGCCATGTACGGCTCGCGTTCATAGCTTGGCATCTTCTAACAGCGTTAGTGGCTTCTCGTTTTCTTAGTGAGTTCGCTGGCGCCACTACGTTTGCTCACCTTGTCTCTCTGTGAGTGGCAGTAGCAGCGCTTATCGATAGCGCGTACTGTGGCACCATCTTTGGAGCGGCCTCTATATTTTCGGGTCGTCCTATGACGAGCGAGTTGAGTAGGGATGGAAGCAGCAGTGAGGTCAGAAAAGCCAGTACTTGCCTGATCGCTGGCGACACATGCGCACTGTCCGACGGAAGGACGTGGTTGCGAGAGTGCACGACCACGTCAAGCACTGGATTCAGCGAGTTTTAGTTGAATGGACCATGATATTCGAGTAGTAAAACTTTCACCTGTGTGTGTGTGTGTGTGTGTGTGTGTGTGTGTGTGTGTGGTGTGTGTGTGTGTGTGTGTGTGTGTGTGTGTGTGTGTGTGTGTGTGTCCGCCCGTCAAAGTGCCCCATGGAAATAAGTTGTCAGTCGACGATTTGTACTGGGAGCTATACCATGACTGGCGACGACCGTTGGTTGGTCGTTCGGTCGGTCGTCGCAGTGGGCGACGTGCATTTGGTCTTCCGACCGCTTCTGGTATCTCTGTGTTTGTGCCGACTTATAATTCTTCCGTATTGTTTCACAGGGGCTGGTTTTAGTATTGTGAGTTGTTGGTGCAATTGCTTTCCTGGATCCATGTGTATCTTGTGGTTTTGAACGACCAGTTATTTTCATGCGGTCTGAGTACTGGATGAGGAGAGGAGATGCGAACGGATATCAGTTCGGTTGGGGCGCAGCAGCAAGCAGGTCCGTCCAGTGCCGGGGCAAGACGGGGCCGCTGACGGCGTGCTGCCACAGCCAGTTGGTTGGTTGGTTGGTTGGTTTTTGGGATTAATGGGACTAGACTGCTACGGTCATCGGCCCCTTTTTCCAAAACTTAAAAATACCCACACAGAATAAAAACGACAATGGAAAAGACGACAGACGACACAGGACAAGAAAGACTTAGACAGAGGCAAGAAAAAAGGAATTAAAATCACACAGAGTGTGACAGTGGTTGGCCGACCATAGAGACAAGAACGGAAAAGCCAACCACCGACAAACACACTAGAAACTCAGACTGAAATCGTAGGCCAATGGTCAGAATCAATACAAAAAGGACAAACACTTAGATTAAGTGATAAAAGCCCCCTGCCCGAATAAAACGCAAAACTAAGCCTGCCTTAGCAGTGTCATTCTTTAAAACGGCAGGGAGCGTATTAGGCAGCGCAAACGTCTGCCTGAGCGCAGTTAAAAGGGGGCAGGCCAACAAAATGTGGACCACTGTCAAAGCCGACACGCAGCGACATAGAGGCGGGTCCTCATGGCGCAGTATGTGGCCGTGTGTCAATCGGGTGCGGCCAATGTGGAGCCTACAAAGGACTACTGAGTCCCTGCGAGTTGCTCGCATGGACGACCGCCGCACATCCGTCGTCTCCTTGATAGGACGGAGTTTGTTATGTATGGTCAGGTAGCGTCACTCAGCGTCCCAAAGCGCGAAAACTTTGCGGCGGAAGAATCCTCGCAAATCAGTCTCCGGGAGGCCAACGTCCAGAGATGGTTTACTGGTGGCCTGTTAGGCCAGGCGGTCAACATGCTCATTGCCTGGTATCCCAACATGACCTGGGGTCCACTCGAAGACCACAGAGCGGCCGCAATGGGCAAGAGTATTGAGGGGCTCCTGGATAGCTAGCACGAGATGAGAGCGAGGGAAACACTGGTCGATAGTTCGTAAACCGATCAGGGAGTCGCAACAGATAATGAAGGACTCACCTGAGCAGGAACGGATATACTCTAGGGGACGAAAGATGGCGACCAGCTCAGCAGTGGAAACGCTGCAGCCAGCCAGCAATGAATGTTGTTCGTAGTGGTCCCCTAGAGACAGAGCATAACCGACACGACCAGCAACCATCGAACCGTCAGTGTAAACAACGTCAGAGCCCAGATACGTGGCAAGGCTGGAAAGAAAGCGGCGGCGGAAGGCCTCTGGAGGGACTGAGTCCTTCGGGCCCTGTGCCAATTCGAGCCGAAGGAAAGGGCGGGGCACACAACACGGGGGTGTACGCAGAGGGGCCCAGAAGGAGATGAAAGAGGGAAAACCCCAAGCCCGGAAAGAAGCTCTCCGACGCGGACCGCGATCGTACAACCCGACTGGAGCCGACGTTCTGGGACGACCAACTGAGGGAACACGAGACGATAATTAGGATGCCCGGGCGAGGTACTAACATGCGTACAATAAGCGGCCAGTAAACGTTGGCGCCGTAACCGCAGGGAGTGACACCTGCCTCCACAAGTATGCTGTCCTGAGGGCTGGTCCGGAAAGCACCAGTGGCAAGTCGGATCCCCATAAGCCAGGCTCCCATAATCCAGACGGGACCGGATTAACGCCTGGTAGAGCCGTAAGAGGGTAATTCGGTCGGCGCCCCAGCTGGTGTGGCTCAAGCATCGCAGAGCATTAAGATGCCTCCAACATATCTGTTTAAGCTGCCGAATATGTGTGAGACAAGTCAACCGGGCATCAAAAGCCACGTCCAAGAACAGATGTGTCTCCACCACAGCAAGACGTTCACCGGCAAGATAAAGCTGCGGCTCAGGGTGAACTGTTCGTCGCCGGCAGAAATGCATAACGCAGGTCTTTGCAGCCGAAAACTGGAAGCCATGCGCTACAGCCCAAGACTGCGCCTTGCCGATAGTGCCTCGCAGCTGACGTTCAGCAGCTGCAATGCCTATGGAGCTATAGTAGAGGCAGAAGTCGTCAGCCTACAAGGAAGCTTAGACAGACGTTCTCACCGCCACAGCGAGCCCGTTAATTGCAATTATAAACAGGCAGACACTTAGGACAGAGCCCTGTGGTACCCCACTCTCCTGAACTATGGGAGGCGGCGACTTGCACGCGGAAGGTACGATACGACAGAAAATTTCGTATGAAATCGGCGGTGGACACCGAAGACCCCAACCATGAAGCGTAGAGAGGATGTGATGGCGCCATGTCGTATCGTACGCCTTCCACATGTCGAAAAAGACAGCGACAAGGTGCTGACGGCGGGCAAAGGCCGTACGGATGGCTGACTCCCGGCTCACCAGATTGTCGATGGCGGAGCGGCCTTTACGGAACCCAACCTGAGACGGAGCCAGAAGGCCCCGAGACTCGTGTACCGAACTCAACCGCGGGTGTTCCAATGAAGAATGTCGCTTGTGACGCTTGAGCGCCCATCGGCGATCTTCAATCACCTCAGCGATCTCTGGCGACCACCAAGGCACAGTCCTCCGTCGAGGGGACCCAGAAGAACAGGGAATGGCTGGTTCTGCAGAGCGATCCGTGTGTTGTCAGGAGGCTACAACCAACAGGATACATGACGGCCCCACCACAACGGACTGGCTAACGTGCTTTCTCTTAGTTGCAAAAACGTCCAAGGTCGTCGTCGCAGCAAAAAGCAACACTGCACAGTGCAGCATGATAATCGCACCCAGGGACGTATCCTAGCCCAAGAGATGGAAAACGAGTGGGACAGCATTGCAACAATGAGAAAGCCGTCTAAAGGTCTCAACGCACGACGGATACAGTGCACCATGTAAGGTGCTCTTCCCCAATTGGGTCGCTCTTCAGAAGAATTTAGAAACATGAAGGTCAAACCCGAGAGGGGACCATCACATAAGGCCGAAACTTTAGAAACTCCTTTTAGTCGCCTCTTACGACAGGCAGGAATACCGAGGACCTATTCTAACCCCCGAACCCGCGCGGGGTAGCTGATGTGGCCGGAAGCTCGGTGGAAGTCCAACTCCATGACAATATCGGGTGTGCCAGGGTTTTGAAATGGAGAGATCAAAACCCTAAGGGGGCCATCACATTAAAGGCCGAAACAGTTGAGACTCCTTTTAGTCGCCTCTTACGACAGGCAGGAATACCGCAGGCCTATTCTTACCCCTGAACCCGCAGGGGGGGGGGGGGGGGGCACTGAAGGATCGAGGAGGCGTAGCTGCGAGAGTGACGACTTCGTTGCACACCGAGCCCTGGACATTTGACTGAAGAGTTGACTGGTAATGCAACCTCGGCTATTTTGAGATCTCGCCTTTGGTTGGTGGGTTGTTGCTCCCTGGGCCGCTGAGCCTGGCGGCAGCTAGTGAAGTGTTTCGAGGAGGTTAAATATTGCACCCGTCTTTGTCTGTTTGTTATTCATAATTGAATGTAGTATTATTCTTATTAGTGAAGTGCATCAACGGTATTTTCTGCCTTGTGGGCTCTAACGCTCAGTTACTGCCGTGGAGGTTAGGGTACTTTTCCGGCAGTGTACCTTTCCTCGCCGTGTTGATCCTGTCCGGCAAGACTTGTGGTTCGACAGCCGCTTGTATTGTGCATATTTTCTGGGCAGGTCTTCCTTGCTTCTAGTGTTTCCTTCGGCTTTGGGTGTTTTCTGAAGACGTAGTGCTGTCTGTGTCTTCGCCCTTGACTAAAACTATTCCATCGTTGTACCGGTGATCGGATGTTAGGGGCATTGGTTAGTCGGTCAGTTGGCGCTTAAGCTGCCCCTAGTTTCAGTTCCCATCCTTTTCCGTGAGTACAGTGAGTACAGCTCTTGGCTGCCTGTCTCACCTTACCTTATGTCATCTTCCCAGGCCGCCCCTTGGAACACTTTCTGAGAACCGCTTGTACTGATTTCTTAGATTGTGATGATTCACTTCTTTGGTGATAAAGTCTTCAGGCGTGTTACAGTAAGTTTTTTTTTTTGAGGTTATTGTTGGTGGCCTTCGGCCCCGGAATTGTGAAATTTTTTTCTGTGATAAGGCCTTCAGCCATAATTCAGTCAATTGTGTTTTTAAGAGATTATTTATGGAAATTAAAATTTTAAAACGAAGCTTACATATTTGTTGTGCAATCGAGAGTAACTGATAACGGCCCCATCCATAATTGTAACCGTATCCTGTCCTATCCACACTAGCTCTCATCAGTGTATGTTTTATTTATCGTCGTGTGATTTTGCATATTTTTGCTCATACGATTTTGCATTGGCCTCATACGTGTGTCACTGTCTTTTTTTACCTTCGGTCATTTGTTGGATCATAATATTAAGCATAGTAGGAGTATTGGCCGACCGAAATTGCTCTGTCCCCGCCACGCTCTTTATAATGACGTCACAGTCAAGAACTGGTTCAGAGATGGCTTTCAGTATTTGACTAGTGGTCGGCATTTTAACAAAATTAACGTCAGTAGGCATTTTAGATACTAATTGTTAGTTAGCGTCTGTGTTAACATTAAGAGTTATTGTCAATACTGAGTTCAGTGCCCAAGTCAGATTCTTTTAGCGTTTGCCATCTACCGTGCTCCATTTTCGCGAGCTGTCTGCATGTAATGGCCAATGCCCGTGGGAAACTAAATTGGTCAAAATCAACTTCGTCAGACTCAGTATAGCAGCAATGATGGTTTCACTGAGCAATAACAGCAGTTGGTCGGAAAATATTTAGCTATAATGGCTGCTTGCCATTGTGCATACTAGAAGACATAATTCAATTATTCCTTGAAATAGTGTAAGTCTATTGTTGTAGTAGATTGTTCGGTAAAATAAACTGCAATTGCCGAATTTGAGCAAAAAATGGCTCTGAGCACTATGCGACTTAACTTCTGAGGTCATCAGTCGCCTAGAACTTAGAACTAATTAAATCTAACTAACCTAAGGACATCACACACATCCATGCCCGAGGCAGGATTCGAACCTGCGACCGGAGCGGTCGCTCGGCTCCAGACTGTAGCGCCTAGAACCGCACGGCCACTCCGGCCGGCCAATTTGAGCAAAAGTTATTGCCTCAATTTCGGAATTTTTTTATGGAAGCTACGTAGCAAATTACATTTATGGAATGCGCTTGAACTAGCATACTAAAGTATAAATGTAGTATCTTACCTTGGATTCTATTTTACGATGCTGATTCCATGTTTCATCATAATTTCCGTTAAATTTCTCTCCAGTTTTGTTCTTAGAATTTTTTCAAAGGTAATGGCTCCTCATCTATATTCGTGTCATCCATGCAACACAGAAACACAATATAGTATATACGATAATGGTTTTGACATGAAGTGGCCAGTTTAAATTTTCTTGTATTATTAAGGCTGATGGGTCTGTGCCTGGATAAATACTAGGGAGTGAGCCACACTTCTGAAAATAATTATTTAATTTCTTAAATAAATAATATATAATAATTCATCTCTCTTGTTAAGCACGTTTCACAATATATTTGTGTGTAAGTTCCGTTCTGAAGCCTTTACTCAACCGTGGATATCTCTTCATATGAAAACTTATTTTATGGGACTTCGAAAACATTTACTCACTGAAGAAATGGTTAGTACAGGACTATTTAAAGGGTACAGTTATTGAACTATATGAAATAAAGACTTACATTAGTTAGAAACTACGGCATACACACACTTTATTCAACATGTAAACGTCACTACAGATATTCAGATTTAGATTATGACGTTTTCGATATGCCCGCCATTATTGGCGATGATGTGGCGCAAACAAATAACGAAATTCTTCGTGAAACGCTGAACTTTCGAGACATAGATACTGTCGATGACCTTCTGAATGGCTGTTTTCATCTCATCAATGATTTTGGAGGGCTTGCTGTAGGCCTTGACTTTAATGTAGCGTCACAAAAAGGAGTCGCTTGTGATCAGATCAGGAGAATGTGGCAGCCAACCGAGGCCCATGCGAGTGGCCCATGTTAGTGGCCCCCAAAGTGATCCTCCGGGACATGAAACAGTTTAGTCGGGTCGAGATCCGTCTTGCATGAACCATGTTTTGTCGAAATCGGGGTCACTTAAGATAATGGGGATGAAATCATGTTCCAAAATCTTCACGTACCGTGCGGTAGTCACCGTGCCATCCAAGAATATCTCACACATTATTCCGTGACTGGACGTTGCACACCATCAGTCATCCGTTGAGGGAGAAGAGAATTCTCCAACACGAAATGTGGATTGTCAGTAACCCAAATGCTCCAATTTTGCTTACTAACGAATCCATCCAAATGAAACAGGATTTCCTCGCTAAAAAAAAAACATAAATGCGCGTACTAATTCCCATCATGTCCTGCGGCCAAACGTGCAGTTTGAACGTCGCAACGCAAACCGCTAAGAAGTTGTGACAATTTTATTTCATATAGTTCAGTAACTGTTGCCCTGAATGTGCATTTAATGAACACAGAACCGTTCGCCAAGTCAATACGCCGTATAACTGAGGATGAATTTTAACGTGTAATGAAACAAATATTAAGTACTGTCACTATATTCAATTATCAGATCTAAACAATAAATTACAGTAAGCGTTACATTAAATCAGTTGCTATATGCAATAATATTCGAGAGCTCCTCTACCAAAGATAAACGCCGCACAAATCAGCCATAATCTCTGAAAAGCCCTCTTCTGTCTGAATAATGATTGTATGAATGCATATTTTAATATTTGTACAATAACAGTTTGTATTATACGAACAGGGCAGAGCAACGTGACTTCACGGTTAGTTTAAGCAAATAAATAATTAAATAGTCCTATACTAAGCATCATGTCTTCCAGTTTTTCGCTAAAATTTCCTCATAATGACTACGTGCAATAGCATCACTCACTAACAGCATGACGGAACATTCGTTCACGTTCTTCCTCATTTAGGATTCTCGATTTATAAATCATTTCTGTTCAGCCTTATCTCTGTTACATCGTATTTCGCTATGGTGCAAATGTCACCATGATCACCCATTAATTAGAGGAGAGCTTATAACAAAGTACGAGTGTAATAAACGGCCACAACTGGCAGAACGCTTTAAGCGTCCAGTGATTGAGCTATTGATTAATCTACGTTTATCTTTTTTCTGAGAAATAAAAATAAATTTCTGCTGGTGTTCTTGTACAAAAAGTGTCACACTTAGGAGGAGAGGCAACAAATCTGGAAAAAACGTAAATGTTCGCTTAAGCTGTAAGAGGACAACTGTCTTTAAAAATGGTTTCATTGCGTGTTAGCGTACACATATCTAACTTAATTGCTGTAAAGAAAACGTTTACGTTCTACGTTCTCTTTCATCACAGAAATAACGTTAACAAAGGATACATGTAGCCTTTTTGATGCCAGTTCTGCAATGATTTATCCTGCAGTGAGTGTATAAATTTTCAGTAGGCTCGCGGTTACTGAACTTTAATTATCATTCTTGTTTGAAGAACCAAAATGGACAAACAAATGCTAAAATTCTACATAAAGTCCCTACATGTATGTTACCATACTGGCGAACTTAACGGTACGCCTCATTTTGCCTCTGAGTTTTACCGCCGGCCGAAGTGGCCGTGCGGTTAAAGGCGCTGCAGTCTGGAACCGCAAGACCGCTACGGTCGCAGGTTCGAATCCTGCCTCGGGCATGGATGTTTGTGATGTCCTTAGGTTAGTTAGGTTTAACTAGTTCTAAGTTCTAGGGGACTTATGACCTCAGCAGTTGAGTCCCATAGTGCTCAGAGCCATTTGAACCATTTTTGAGTTTTACCTTTCAAACCAGTCTGTTCTCAAGCTGAACATCCAAAGTGTTTGATGTCTTCTGAAGCTCGGTGCACGTTAGCTTCTTAATTAGGAAGTTTTCGCAGTCTTTCAGACGATTAATTACAGCGAAATGTCATTGATTTAATTAATTAGCATTACTTAAAAGTGTCTTCCGTGATTATACCGTTGCCAGTAGCCATTTAGCGACCAGCCGTTCCTTAATAACATCAAAGCGCTGATGGCTCAAATTTACTCCATAATTAGTTGAAGCTAACTCTGAGTGAAAAGATGAAGACGGTGAACGATTTGAGAACGCAACAGTAATTTTATGGCAAGACCGTAGTGCTATTCACAGTGCTTCATCGCTGCCATTTGTATTTCAGAGGTTGTCGAGTTCATGTTCCCAATCAAGCATATTTTCATAGTTTGACTACGTCGCTCATCTCGACGGGTGGGACAGTTGCGAAAATTAACCCAGCGTCTTTATTTCTCTTACCTCCATCCTGCTGCATCAGTGCCATTGCAACTGCGTGATACACGTTAAAATGATCGATATGTCTCTGTTCAGTGCTTGATATCTCGAAAAGTAGAGGGAATTCTGTAACTGTACAAAACTGGATAAGTTGATGCAATTCACGCTTTCGTTCGTAAAATATAGAAAAGATGTATAAAGAAGTTAACTGACTAACTAATGCTGACATTGACGTCTTCCGTTTATAACATAAGGCGTTGTAGTATATGGAAGAAGTCCATAATAATCTGCCACTTTCTACACAAATTGCGAGAGATAGGGCCGTCGCACTTCGAAGGAGTTCTATGAAACGAACGAAGATGGATAGATGTGAATTTTACGTATAGACAAACAAATGATCACTGTTTCAAAAAAACAGATGATTTAGTCAACAAATTGATGAAGTCCATCACATACTGGTCCACATCTGGCCGTTATGCAAGCAGTTTTTCGGCTTGTAATTGATTGATACAATTGCTGGATGTTCTCCTGATAGATGACGGGTCACATTGTGTTCAGCTGGCTGCGGTCGATCGTCAAAAAAATTCGTTGGTGGTTGGAGGGTCCTGCCCATAATGCTCCAAACGTTCTCAATTGTAGGAGATCCGGCGATCTTGCTGGCCACGGTAGCGTGTTGCACGCACGAAAGACAAGCAGTAGACACTCTCGTCGTATGCGGGCAGGCATTGTCATGCTGAAATGTAAGACCAGTATGGCTTGCCATGAAAGATAGAAAGCAAGCTGTAGAATATCGTCGACGTAAGGCTGTGCTGCAGCTATGACGCGGAGATAACCAAAGTGTCACTGCTATGAAATGGAATGGCTTACAGATCGTCACTCCTTGCTGCCAGATCACACGGCGAGCGTCAGGTTGGTATACAACTAAATCAGGGGCGTCTCGTCTTCGGTCTGGAATATAATTGTCTTCAGTGATGAGTACCGCTTCGACCTGAGCCCCGAGGACCAGCGGAGACGTGTCTGGAAATGCGCCAGACACTGGTGTGATGACAACCTAGCTGTCACCCGCCAGTCGTTCCGAAAACAACGAATAGTGGACGGGGTGCAGTTTCCTTTCATGGCAGGACCCTTTTGTTTGCATCCTGGACGCCCTTACAGCACAACGGTACAAGAAATATATCCTAAGTCCCGTTTTGTTGTCCATCGTAACAAGGCATTATGAGATTACATTTCAGCAAGATAATGGCCGCCCACCCACTGCGAGATTTGACCTGCTCGTCTTCGTGTTTTCCAAAACCTACCAAGGCCATCAGGGTCGCCGGATCTCTTCCCAATATAGAATGTTGAGAGTTTTATGGGCAGGGCCCTCCACCCAAGCAATGAGCACTTCAGATTTGTCACAGAATACATTTCCACCACATTGTGTGCAACGATAAGAATGTGGTGGAAATGAATTCTGTGACAAATCAAAAGTGCTCAGTGATACAAATTTATGTGTGCAACGATAGGAATGTGGTGAAAACTACAAACATAATTTGTTGGACGAAAACTATGAGAAAAATTACTCCAGACAGACATTTCACGTAAGTCACACCATAGTGCAAATCTGTGACGTAAAAGTCTGTGTGGCGTGCCTACAATTATGTAGGACCACTAATCAATAAAAAATGCACCACACGATCTAATGAAAGGTTGAGAGCCGTATGACGATGAACTGTAATGATTTGGCTCTGAGCACCATGGGACTTAACTGCTGAGGTCATCAGTCCCCTAGAACTTAGAACCACTTAAACCTAACTAACATAAGGACATCACACACATCCATGCCCGAGGCAGGATTCGAACATGCGACCGAGCGGTCGCGTGGTTGTAATGATTTGAAACCGGTAATGGTTCCCTTTGAATAAAGAAACTTAAAATAAATTTGTGGTTGGTTGCTGTCTCAACACCATCAACATTCGTTTTCACTTTACAGCCACGGTCCCCAACCATGTCATCATACGACAAAGTTGCATTCAGTACTGAGTTTGATAGTAGGATGAGTGGCACTGTGGCATTTTAGAGTGCCAGGAACGAGGAGAAATCTCGTCTCGTACCTGAGACCACCAGGGCAGGATTTTTGTGATTTTCCTGCTAGACCAGCACGGCCAGATAAAAGACTTATAAATGCAGTGAAATCAAGTGAAATAAGGATAATGAGAGAACAGCGAAACTTACAACCCGGTCAAGTCTGGGCAGTGATGTGATTAAAATGCCCAAAGAGTGAATTTGGCTAAGCATGCATTTGAAGTGTTACTGGGAAGAAAAGTGGTGCTGGGTACATGATGCGTGTATAAGATATTGCCAACTAAGGAAATGAATCTAGCATGATTTAACAACTTGAGTCACAACGTTCTTAAAGAGACAGACTGCCTTATGGTGCTCTCATTCAATAGTGTTCCCCCAACATTCGCATTACTGATTCTTTATGCCAAGTAAACTTTTTTTACTATCGTAGAGTAAACTTAAACTCAAACCAGGTTGTGGCTGGGAAAAGTAATTTCCGGGATGAAGAAATAAAAACGTAATATTTGCCAGTGACATTATAATTCTGTCAGAGGCAAGACACTGAAAGATCAGTGAAATGGAATGGATGATGACTTTTAAAGAGGTTTCCAGGTGAACATGAACAAAGTAAAAGACGGGCAACGCGGTGTGGTCTATTAAAGTCAAGTGATACTGACGATGTTAGAATAGCAAATCAAACATTTGATTTATTACAGCCTTTTTGCTGTTTTGGGTGCTATATAACTGATAATTGAAGTAAAAGTAAGTACAGAGCAACTAAGGGGTAAGAACCTCTACTTGGAGAAAGAAATACTTTAATATCGAATGTACATTCAAGTGTAAGGAATTAGATTTGGAACGTGGTTGTCGAATAGAGAATTACTGAACAGAAAAGAGGAAAATAGAAATTTACGGCACAGTTTGACTTAAAAGACGTATTATATTGGTAAGACACACCGTGGGCATAACGTATCGGTAAATGTTTTTGATGGAGCTGTACAGGATTAAATTACGAAAGCTTACACTGGTACAGGTCCGTAGCTCGTGGTATTGCGGTAGCCTTCTCGCTTCCCGCGCACGGTGTCCCGGGTTCGAGTCCCGACGGGGTCAGTGATTTTCCTTGCCTCGAGATGACTGGGTTTCATGCGTCGTCCTCATCATCTTAATTCATGCCCATAACGGTCGGAGGAAGGCAATGGCAAACCACCTGTGCTGCGACCTTGCCTAGTCGGCGGTGCCGGTCTTCCGCATCGTCCTCGGAGAATAGGACCTCATCATCATCAAACTGGTCCATGTTTCAGCAGTCAGTAAAAAATGAAAAGATTTGCAACCAGTAGACAAGTGTACAAGCTGCAGGAAATACCTTCGGACTGAAGACCACAATAACAGAAACAGTTTAGCATTAAATAAATAAAGTTGAAAGCCACCTTTACTAATGAAGTTGAGAAACAACCATAAGAGATTACAGTGAAACTTAGGACATAACATCAGATACAAGTCCGGTTTATGTATTACCAGAAGATAACGAATATGTAGGAAGCCTGACTGCGCTTAATGGATGATACATTACTCACTTCAGTCACTCATTTTTTGTGTCGATTAATTTGCGCGACACGTGTCATTATATCGGCAGAAAAAGCGTATATATTTGTCAACGTTTATTGTGGTAATGGGACTTCTTTTTGCTTCAGAGAGGTACACACCACAAACCATCCTATGGGACTCGCTAAGACGTAATGCATGTGAGCACCTGAGAGTTAATTTATTTTACGACCATGCTCCATGTCATTCCACACAATGTGAGATGAATTCTACAATCTCAGTACGCACGGAACAGCAGCACTGTACATAATTCTCTAGAAGTCATATTGCCATACTGAACCATCCTCGTAACTGGACAGGATGTGCCGCCTACGGAATACCTGATTATAATGAGCGCATCGCAAGACTTAGTCAACAGTCTATTCCGGTAGACCTTGTAAGCGCAACAGGCTTACAATAGTCGACAGTGCACCTAAGAGCCGTCCATTTACTGTTGCTGAACACTTCACTAATAGAGTGTGTCAGCTCTAACACGTACCACACATTGTTGGGAGTTATCTTTGCAAGGTACTGATGCACTCTGTACCAATTTAGTGGTCCGCTTAGTTAACATGGCAGACACAAATTTGTGGCAAACTGAGTCTGAAATAGACACTGTGTTGAAAAGGAGGAGCTTCCGCTGTCACGACATATGTCACAGTGCAACGTGTGACATGACAGGGATGGCATCCATGTAATATTCCACCGCGATATGAGCGTTGTTTTTCGCCGATTCTTCATGTGCGGAGGTGTCACATCCTGCCGAGATGACGATAGGCCTTTAAAGAAAATGGAAGAATTGAGCCTAAAAATCAATAAGTAACATCAATAATTAATGAATTGGAAAATTTGCGTGTAAATAATATATGTAATACCAGGACAGTTGTGGTGTCACCGCAAGGCACCACACTTGCTAGGTCGTAGGCCTCAAATCGGCCACGGTCCGTCAGTACACATCGGGCCCGCGAGTCGCCGCTCTCGACGTCAGCAGACCGAGCGCCGCGACTCGGCTGGGCTTACGAGACAAGCTAGCGCACTGCCCAGTTCTACAGCCGACTTGAATAGGAATGTTCACTTGTTATAGCTTCCGACATCGCATTTTCAGAGACGCTAGTTAGCACAGCCTTCAGCTAAGTCAGTAGCTACGACCTAGCCAGACGCCACATACAGTTTATGCATTGATATCTATGTGTGAAGCAATCAGAATTGTAAAGAAGTATTCGCAGTTCAGTCTATAACTGCACTTGTAAATATTATTGTACAAAGTCAAGATCGACGTTCACAGCAGATGCCGAATTAAAGCTAAGTATTTAATTGTATTCCTGTCTACTAACTTTCTAATCACCTAAGATGTTCCAGATACATCCCGTCAAGTATAGTTCATTGATCCTCACGTCAGCTTACGTGATCAACGCTTTTGCCCTTTATTTTGTAGAGTCGATGTAAAGGTGTCCTATAAATTTATTAATATAAGTCCGCAGATCGTGGTGGTGCAGTAGCGGTCTCCCTTCCCACGCCCGGGTTCCCGGGTTCGATTCCCGGCGGGGTCAGGGATTTTCTCTGCCTCGTGATGACTGGGTGTTGTGTGATGTCCTTAGGTTAGTTATATTTAAGTAGTTCTAAGTTCTAGGGGACTGATGACCATAGATGTTAAGTCCCATAGTGCTCAGCGCCATTTGAACCATATTAATATAAATGTGACATGAAGTCATGCAGGATGTAGACTGCCGTATTTGTAATTATCAGATCGTCTACCCCCGGTAGCTGAGTAGTCAGTCTGCCGCCGGCAGTGCTGCGAGGCGGTCACGTGCCAGGGCGCTGCGGGCGAGGCGCGTACGGTGTGTTTGTGTTTACGTCGGCCGCTGTAAGTGACGTTTTCCCTTCTAGACCACCATGGCGCACAACTATCGGAAGAAGACATCACGTTCCAACTTTTGTTCCGACTTCGCCCGACCCATGGCCCTGGAGGTAGAACGATTTATTCGCGATGAAGTTAAAACACCACCAACGGATCTAATTGGTATCCACTTGTCCATAGTTAGCAGTACCGTCTACGTCAAAATGATCAACAATGCGGCGTGCGACAAGGTGCTTCAAGAGGCAAAACGTGGACTGCGCTTCTGTCATTCCGACGGCAACGTCGGACCCGTTACCGTCGATCACGCAGGTCTCGGCACACGGACGATAAGGATCTTCGAACTGCCGTTCGAACTACCTGCAGAAATCGTCATCGAGGAGCTCCGTCCCTATGGCAACGTTATGGAACATGTTGCCGAACGATGGGTACAATTTCAAACCTATCCCGTTTTAAACGGTGTTAGACAGGTCTGCATCGAGTTGCAGATACACGTGCCGCCCTATCTACGTATCGGAGGCTGCCGTACCATTATAATGTACGACGGCCACCTTCGGACCTGTTTCGGTTACGGGAAAGAAGGTCACCTACGGTCTGAATGCATTCAACGACGTGTCGCACAGCTCCCGCTGTCGGAACCGTCCGTCACGCCCACGATGACCGCCCTAACGGTCACTTACGCACCGGCTCTTGCCACGTCTACAGTTTCGTCCAGTCCGTCGCCCGGTCCTTCCGATCAGCACGTCCCACCGTCCCAGTCACCTATGGACGGTGCGGACGTCCCACCTGACAACCTTGCCGCCGAACAGGGTCCCGCACCGGACGCTGAGGAGAACAGTACTTCTTCACAACACCTGTTTGACAATTTCATTGTACCCACCGACGCCTTCGAACCAGGTCGACGCTCCACCTTGCCGTCGTCCGACACTGAGGAACACGTGCGCAAACAACGCTCGCCACGTAGGCGCAAACGCTGTCGCCGTTCACCCACGGGCTCTCAAAGCGTCGCCATCCGCAACGACGAAGACGACACCCAACCAGCCGACATTTCCACGCAGAGGTCGGCGGACAACTTTTACGACGAACACGACGTTTCGCAGGACGGGACTACCATGGAGGTCACCACGCACAATGTAACGATCGGTGCGCAGGTTGAGACGCCTGTCTCCCCGCCGACAACTCCAGATCTCTCTCACCACGACGCAATTCCCATGGACATTGGACAGACCCACGGCACAGGAGCATGGGACGACGACATTGAGGAAGATACGCCCCCTCCACCGGATGAATTGCCTCCGCCAGACAAGGCTGCCTGTTAAAATCAAAAGTGAGGCACTTCAGCTGATGGGACGGGACTTCCTGTCGCTGCCCTCCTCATACTTCCCTTGGCGGTGGTAGATGCACGTCCACCACCACTGAAACAAACGTACCGGTTTGCCCCACTGAACATCAACATGATCGGCACTGTACCCAAGCTGCAACTCCTACGTGACATGCTTCGGGCCTCTTACGTCGACGTCGCCCTTCTTCAGGAAGTACGCGTTGCCACACTATCACCAGTCTACGGCTACGACTCATACACCTCCACATGTGATCAATCAGGGAGTGGAGTGGCTTTCTACATACGCGTAGGAATCCCACTCAAGGACACGACAATCCTTCCCTGTGGAAGGGGCTTGGCTGTTACCGAAACGCGCGTCATCAATATCTACGCTCCGTCTGGCTCCACGAACAGTCGGCAGCGGTCCACTTTCTTCGGACATTACGTGGCGCCCCTGTTTTCTGGACGCTATGATCGCCTTATCGTGGGAGGCGATTTCAACTGCGTCCTCCATCCGCAGGACCAAGTGCCTGGTTATTCGCTATGCCAGGGGCTGCTCACCTTAATCGAAGATTTTCATCTAGTGGACGTTTGGGAGAAAACTCATGGCAATACCCACGGTTTTACCCATTACACAGCACATTCTGCGAGCAGACTGGACCGGTTTTATCTTTCTGCCCACCTTGGCAATGAAGTCGCTCAAGCCGAACTATGGCCCCTTGCATCATGGTGTGGGGAGCGATCTCCTAAACTGGCCGTACACCACTGGTGATCGTCGAGGGGACACTGATTAGTGCACGGTACATCCAAACCGTCATCGAACCCATCGTTCTACCATTCCTAGACCGGCAAGGGAACTTGCTGTTCCAGCAGGACAATGCACGTCCGCATGTATCCCGTGCCACCCAACGTGCTCTAGAAGGTGTAAGTCAACTACCCTGGCCAGCAAGATCTCCGGATGTGTCCCCCATTGAGCATGTTTGGGACTGGATGAAGCGTCGTCTCACGCGGTCTGCACGTCCAGCACGAACGCTGGTCCAACTGAGGCGCCAGGTGGAAATGGCATGGCAAGCCGTTCCACAGGACTACATCCAGCATCTCTACGATCGTCTCCATGGGAGAATTGCAGCCTGCATTGCTGCGAAAGGTGGATATACACTGTACTAGTGCCGTCATTGTGCATGCTCTGTTGCCTGTGTCTATGTGCCTGTGGTTCTGTCAGTGTGATCATGTGATGTATCTGACCCCAGGAATGTGTCAATAAAGTTTCCCCTTCCTGGGACAATGAATTCACGTTGTTCTTATTTCAATTTCCAGGAGTGTAATAACTGCCCTAAGGATGGCGGTTTCTCCGCTAAGGAGACAGTTTCTCGTACCTTGCCACTAACACAGCCCACCCCTAGAGGTGTCATGCGGAAGCCATCTAACCCATAAGCGGCTGATGGGAAAATTTCGAGAACCGGTGCTCTCAACGAATTCCAGCGCCATATTTACCTGCCGTATATTGGCTACAGCAATAAAATTGGTAATGTATTATGGGGCATAGAACAACGAAAATTTTGGTCAATGGAGTACGAACGCAGTGGACTATTATTTGCAATCTCGCAGCCTATATGATCTACTATAGAGCATTGTTACACTAGCAACGTAGAGGTCCGCAACATTGATTTATTGTGACCTTTCAGCCTTTTCTGGGTTGGAAAGTTCAGGAGTGTTGGCTAGTCACTTCCACGAACACAAACGAGTACTTGTTTCAATAAATACACAGTAAATTCATACTCATGTCGCCGAAATGGCTTGCATGTTAGCGGACCACAACAGATTCAGTTCTTTCAATGACACACAGCTGCGCCGTTGACATCAACACACGTAAAGTAATAACCTATATTACCTTTAGCTGTGAAATGTACACTGAGCTGCCAGAACATCGTAACCAACTACCTAATAGCCGATATGGCTACTTTGGCACCGTTAACAGCGGCACCGCTTCGTGGCACATATGCGGTGAACCCTTCGTAGCTTAATGAATCGAACTAACTACATCTGCCCACACAAGTAACCTAATTCCCTCAAATTCCGTTAAGAGGGGTGATGAGTTTTCACGACTCGTTCAATCACATCCCAGATGTGTTCGAAGGGATTCAGATATGGCAAGTTGGGGGGCCCGCACACCAACTGGAACTCGCCACTGTGGTCCTCGAAACACTCCATCATTCTCCTGGGCTTGTGACACGGGGCACTATCTTGTTGAAAATTGTCACTGCCGTCTTGAAATATGATCTGTACGTGGTCTGCAACAAATGTACGATACTCCTTGGCCATAATCTTACCTTGCAGAAGTTCCACTGGATCCATGGATGCGCACGTGCATTTTTCACAGAGCTTAATGAAGCCACCGCTTGTCTCCGACCTTCAGTTCAGGCGTCAAGGAGCTGTTCCCCAGAATGGCGACCGATTCGCGCCCTTTCATCGACCTCGTGAAGAAGTTATCGAGATTCATCAGATCACGCAAGGCCTTGTCCTTGCGCCAACGTCCAGTGCTTCAAGGGCCCGTTTCTGTTGCAGTTGCCGATGTCGTGGTGAAAATACTGGCACACCCATGGGTCGTCGGCAGCAGAGCGCCATCATTACGAGTGTTCGCTTCACTGTGTGTTCAGACACATTTTTACTCTGCCCAGCGGTAAAGTCTGATGTTATTTTCTCTACAGCTCACCATTTGTCCCATTTTAGCAGTCTAGCCAACTTACGACGTCAGAAATCGTAATGAGGTGTGGCTGCCTAACGCCACGACATCAGAACGTGGTTTTACGTTGGTTTCACCACGTGTTGAAGACACCAGCACCCGACTAGTCGTGCAGTTACCGAAGTGTTTGTGCCGAGTCTCCGGGCCATCACAGTCTGCCCTCCGCCAGACCCAGACAGATCATGGAATTTGAACATTCTACTATACAAGGGCAGCACGCTCGCAGAACTACATGGCCTTGCGTGCGTCTGACTAGCAATCATTACTCTCCAGGTGACACTGCTATCGCCTGCACGCGTTTGTGTCGATGGTAGTTCAGTGTAGTCAGTGTTCAGTCTGATCAGTGTATTAATACAAGTAGATAGTAAATTTTGGGAGTGTGGCACCGTATGATATATGTTTAAGTGGAGTAGTAAGGTTTTTGCAAACTATGAAACTTATTTGTATTTGTGGGAAATAAAAGTGTAGCAATTGTTTGTTTATATGTTAAAGAAAATGAAATTCCATCCTGAAGGTGAGTGTGGGGGATTTTTTTTCACATTGCATTCCCTACGCCAATAAACAGAGATGACGGTTTGAGATTCGGCTGAGTAAGTAGCAACAGTTCTTTTCACCCAAATGTTCCATCATGCTGTATATCAGTCCGAGAGGATATCAATTTTTAGAATGAGAGAGGGCCCTTCTAGTTCTAGTTCAAATGGTTCAAGTGGCTCTGAGCACTAAGGAACTCAACTGCTGTGGTCATCAGTCCCCTAGAACTTAGAACTACTCGTACTTAAACCTAACTAACCTAAAGACATCACACACATCCATGCCCGAGGCAGGATTCGAATCTGCGACCGTAGCGGTTGCGCGTTTCCAGACTGTAGCGCCTAGAACCGCTCGGCCACCCCGGCCGGCCTAGTTGTAGTATCCCCCAGTTTACGAAGGGAAAACCTTGACCGGCAAAAGAGGAGTGCGGCTATTTTAGTGTTACGAAAATTGAAAAAATGGATATATATACTTGGTGTTACAAAAAGGTACTGCCAAACTTTCAGGAAACATTCCTCACACACAAATAAAGAAAAGATGTTATGTTGACATGTGTCCGGAAACGCTTAATTTCCATGTTATAGCTCATTTTAGTTTCGTCAGTATGTACTGTACTTCCTCCATTCACCGCCATGATTTCATACGGGATAGTCTACCTATGCTGCTAGATCATGTGCCTTTACAAGTACGACACAACATGTGGTTCATGCACGATGGAGCTCCTGCACATTTCAGTCGAAGTGTTCGTACGCTTCTCAACAACAGATTCGGTGACCGATGGATTGATAGAGGCGGACCAATTCCATGGCCTCCACGCTCTCCTGACCTCAACCCTCTTGACTTTCATTTATGGGGGCATTTGAAAGCTCTAGTCTACGCAACCCCGGTACCAAATGTAGAGACTCTTCGTGCTCGTATTGTGGACGGCTGTGATACAATACGTCATTCTGCAGGGCTGCATCAGGCCATCAGGGATTCCATGTGACGGAGGGTGGATGCATGTATCCTCGCTAACGGAGGACATTTTGAACATTTCCTGTAACAAAGTGTTTGAAGTCACGCTGGTACTTTCTGTTGCTGTGTGTTTCCATTCCGTGATTAATGTGATTTGAAGATAAGTAATAAAATGAGCTCTAACATGGAAAGTAAGCGTTTCCGGACACATGTCCACATAACATATTTTGTTTCTTTGTGTGTGAGGAATGTTTCCCGACAGTTGGCCGTAGCTTTTTTGTAACACCCTGTATATATATACTCTTAATCTTTAAAAAGTATAGTTGCGTCAAAAATGACACTGCTTATTCTCTGATACTACTCAGCAGCTCCTGTTATCCAGCATTTCTAATAAACATTTTTCTTACAAACTTGGGAGGGATTTGTCAAATCCCTCTCATGTATCTTTCCTTTTCTTGACTGTTGATTTGCGTATTGGCACTGTGTGCCTCGGTCGTATGCAGTCCTGATTGTGGCGCTCACCTGCACGGCGCCAAACACGCATACGACCATCATTGGCACCAAGGCAGAAGCGACTCTCATCGCTGAAGACGACACGTCTCCATTCGTCCCTCCATTCACGCCTGTCGCGACACCACTGGAGGCGGGCTGCACGATGTTGGGGCATGAGCGGAAGACGGCCTAACGGTGTGCGGGACCGTAGCCCAGCTTCATGGAGACGGTTGCGAATGGTCCTCGCCGATACCCCAGGAGCAACAGTGTCCCTAATTTGCTGGGAAGTGGCGGTGCGGTCCCCTACGGCACTGCGTAGGATCCTACGGTCTTGGCGTGCATCCGTGCGTCGCTGCGGTCCGGTCCCAGGTCGACGGGCACGTGCACCTTCCGCCGACCACTGGCGACAACATCGATGTACTGTGGAGACCTCACGCCCCACGTGTTGAGCAATTCGGCGGTACGTCCACCCGGCCTCCCGCATGCCCACTATACGCCCTCGCTCAAAGTCCGTCAACTGCACATACGGTTCACGTCCACGCTGTCGCGGCATGCTACCAGTGTTAAAGACTGCAATGGAGCTCCGTATGCCACGGCAAACTGGCTGACACTGACGGCGGCGGTGCACAAATGCTGCGCAGCTAGCGCCATTCGACGGCCAACATCGCGGTTCCTGGTGTGTCCGCTGTGCCGTGCGTGTGATCATTGCTTGTACAGCCCTCTCGCAGTGTCCGGAGCAAGTATGGTGGGTCTGACACACCGGTGTCAATGTGTTCTTTTTTCCATTTCCAGGAGTGTACTTCCGTCCCAGAAAGGGCAGCAGCAGGTGCCAGCTTCAGTTACCAAATACAGTATTATGTGTATGTGTATACCGATACATGTCTGTATCAGTCAGGCGATGACCGTCAACCGTCAAAGAATTTGCTTTTATCTAAGAGTTTGTTTCAGTTTGACGCTTGAAAGTACAACTCAACTGCGTTTATGACTACAAGAAATACTATTCCATCAGTTGTAATGGAATGATGCTGTTTCGTTTTTAAAACACAATAACTGAAAAACAAAGCAATCTACCTTCAGTTGCAGTGATTATACCATTTACTAATTTTAATAGAGCGTCTCCATAACCGAACCGTTAGCATCCATGACTTCGAAGGAGCTGTTTCTCTCCTAGTGGCCTCAGATTTTTACAGAGGTACAGAGGTCTGCATTGGGTTTTAGGCAGCCTCGTGAGACAAATTCAGGATCTGTCTGAATGAAGAGCAGCGCCATCACCTAGCCATAACGGCTGAACGGATATCCCACGATCATAGATCGTTCCTCGTACTGCCTCATAAAGCAGCAGCCTCCCTCTCGGAACAGGCCTAACGCCCCATCGGTGAGTAATGTCCATGTTTTTAATATCAAAAACTTTGGATTCAAATGGCACTCCAGTTTAACGTATACTGTTAGCGTAATCAGTGGCAGATACTGGCATTTTGCTAGATTTACACACTTTACGACCTCATATGCCTATTTCTTCCTTTCTAAACAATTAAAATATGCGAACTAATACCGAAAATCTCGTACATGAAACACCAAATCAGTCACGAAATGGTTTTTTAAACCAAAATATGTAAATAAATTTCATATCGACACGACCGCTACCTATTCTCTCTTCCATTGCGTGACAGTCGACTTTCAATGCAGGCAGAGAATACAAGCTGCAGAAAACATTCTCACGAAAGGTGAATGAAACGAACTGAAAAATAATTAGCTGCACAAATGAAGATATGTACGAATACTCTCATTTTTGTATTATTTGTTGACTAAACTACTGGCCATTAAAACTGGTACACAAAGAAGAAATGCAGATGATAAACGGGTATTCATTGAACAAACATATTATACTAGAACTGACATATGATTATATTTTCAAGCAATTTGGGTGCATAGATCCTGAGAAATCAGTACCCAGAACAACCACCTCTGGCGGTAATAACGGCCATGATACTCCTGGGCATTAAGCCAAACGTCAAACAGAGCTTGGATGGCGTGTACAGGTACAGCTGCGCATGCAGCTTCAACACGATACCACAGTTCATCAAGACTAGTGACTGGCGTATTGTGACGAGCCAGTTGCTCGGCCACCATTGACCAGACGTTTACAATTGGTGAGAGATCTGCAGAATGTGCTGGTCAGGGCAGCAGTCGAACATTTTCTGTATTCAGAAAGGCCCGTACAGGACCTGCAACACGCGGTCGTGCATTACCTTGCTGAAATGTAGGGTTTCGCAGGGATCGAATGAATAGTAGAGCAACGGGTCGTGTTGCTGTTGTGGTATTCAGTCCTGAGACTGGTTTGATGCAGCTCTCCATGCTACTCTATCCTGCGCAAGCTTCTTCATCTCCCAGTACCTACTGCAGCCCACATCCTTCTGAATCTGCTTAGTGTATTCATCTCTTGGTCTCCCTCTACGATTTTTACCCTCCACGCTGCCCTCCAATACTAAATTGGTGATCACTCGATGTCTCAGAACATGCCCTACCAACCGATCCCTTCCTCTAGTCAAGTTGTGCCACAAGCTCCTTTTCTTCCCAATTCTATTCAATACCTCCTCAGTGGTTATGTGATCTACCCATCTAATCTTCAGCGTTCTTCTGTAGCACCACATATCGAAAGCTTCAATTCTCTTCTTGTCTAAACTATTTATCGTCTACGTTTCACTTCCATACATGGCTACACTCCATACAAATACTTTCAGAAACGACTTCCTGACATTTAAATCTATGCTCGATGTTAACAAATTTTTCTTCTTCAGAAACGCTTTCCTTCCCATTGCCAGTCTATATTTTATATCCTCTCTACTTCGACCATCATCAGTTATTTTGCTCCCCAAATAACAAAACTCCTTTACTATTTTAAGTGTCTCAATTCCTAATCTAATTCCTCAGCATCACCTGACTTAATTCGACTACATTCCATTATCCGCGTTTTGCTTTTGTTGATGTTCATCTTATACCCTCTATTCAAGACACTGTCCATTCCGTTCAACTGCTCTTTCAAGCCCTTTGCTGTCTCTGATAGAACTGCAATGTCATCGGCGAACCTCAAAGTTTTTGTTTATTCTCCATGAATTTTAATACCTACTTCGAACTTTTCTTTTGTTTCCTTTATTGCTTGCTCAATATAGAGATTGAATAACATCGGGGATAGGCTACAACCCTGTCTCATTCCCTTCCCAACCACAGCTTCCCTTTCATACCCCTCGACTCTTATAACTGCCATCTGCTTTCTGTACAAATTGTAAATAGCCTTTCGCTCCCTGTATTTTACCCCTGACACCTTCAGAATTTGAAAGAAAGTATTCCAGTCAACATTGTCAAAAGCTTTCTCCAAGTCTACAAATGCTAGAAACGTAGGTTTGTCTTTCCTTAATCTTTCTTCTAAGATAAGTTGTAGGGTCAGTATTCCCTCAAGTGTTCCAACATTTCTACGGAATCCAAATTGATCTACCCCGAGGTTGGCTCCTATCAGTTTTTCCATTCGCCTGTAAAGAATTCGCGTTAGTATTTTGCAGCTGTGACTTATTAAACAGATAGTTCGGTAATTTTTACATCTGTCAACACCTGCTTTCTTTGGGATTGGAATTATAATATTCTTCTAGAAGTCTGAGGGTATTTCGCCTGTCTCATACATCTTGCTCGCCAGATGGTAGAGCTTTGTCGGGACTGGCTCTCCCAAGGCTGTCAGTAGTTCTAATGGAATGTTGTCTACTCCGGGGGCCTTGTTTCGACTCAGGTCTTCAGTGCTCTGTCAAACTCTTCACACAGTGTCATATCTCCCATTTCATCACGGGTCGTAACACATCTGAAATGTAACGTTCGCGGTTCTAAGTACCGCCAATGCGAACAAGAGGGACCGAGACGTGTAACTACTGGCACCCCATACCATCACGCTGAGTGATACGCCAGTATGGCGATGACGAATACATGCTTCCAATGTGCGTTCACCGCGATGTCGCCCAACACGGATGCGACCATCATGATGCTGTAAACAGAACCTGGATTCATTGGAAAAAATTACGTTTTGCCATTCGTGCACCCAGGTTCGTCGTAGAGTACACCATTGCAGGCGCTCCTGTCTATGGTGCAGCGTCAAGGGTAACTGCAGCCATGGGCTCCGAGCTGATAGTCCATGGTGCTGCAAACGTCGTCTAACTGCTCGTGCAGATGGTTGTTGTCTTGCAAACGTCCCCATTTGTTAACTCAGGGATAGAGACGTGGCTGCACGATCCGTTACAGCCATGCGGAAAAGATGCCTGTTATCTCGACTGCTAGTGTTACGAGGCCGTTGGGATCCAGCACGGCGTTCCGTATTATCCTCCTGAACCCACCGATTCCATATTCTGCTAACAGTCATTGGATCTCGACCAACGCGAGCAGCAATGTCACGATACGATAAACCCCATTCGGGATAGGCTGCAATCCGACCTTTATCAAAGTCGGAAACGTGATGGTACGCATTTCTCCTCCTTACTCGAGACATCACAACAACGTTTCACTAGGCAACGGCGGTCAACTGCTGTTTGTGTATGAGAAATCGGTTGGAAACTTTCCTCACGTCAGCACGTTGTAGGTGTCGCCACCGGCGCCGACCTTGTGTGAATTCTCTGAAAATCTAACCATTTGCATATCAAAGGAACTTCTTCCTGTCAGTTAAATTTCACGTCTGTAGCAGGGCATCTTTCTGGTGTAGCAATTTTAACGGCCAGTAGTGTAGTTTCGCATCGGTGGAGGTTGGCAGAAGTCGGTCGACTCCGGACCTCGATGTTTTGTGTATTACCTTTGCAAGAATTACTGATCTAAAATTGCTGTACCTGTGCATACAGCAGCCATAACAATGTTGTTTGCTTGATATCTCGTAAATTATTATATCGCCTGATGAGTGATGGAAAAGTTCCTATGCCTCTACACAAAGTTGTAGACACTCGATACAAAGTAGTAAGTACATGTGTTGTATGAGCACAACGTGAGGAATGCGCATCTTGTTGCCTCTGCACCACCACTCTCGCTGCGGATGTCCATGTGTTAGCCGATGGTGGGAAGGGTTTGCTTCCTCCGCTCTCTGGACCCTGCAGAGAAAGTGTTAAGGACGACGTGGAAGAGTAGTACGTGAATCGACCCTCAGCCACACCGATAGTGAGGCATTGTATTTACTTAGCAGAAGCTGATGGAGTGAAATTGTCTGGCCACATCTAAATCAAAACAAATTAATCTCAGTACCAAAAATTTATAAAATTGTGCTTCTGTGCATTATAACAAACAACTGTTTGCGCCTAACTTCATAAAAAGAAAAGAGAGTAGCCTCTGACATTGCTAGTGGCAGTATATGAATTTAAATAAAGTGAATTAGTTAAATACAGCTTGAGTTATTTGCCCCTACCGCTGAATGCTAGGCAGAATGCAATTCCTTTAAGTACAATTCAAAAGACTGTCGTATTCTGTCACTCACTACGTGCAAATTACTACTACTACTACAGAAGTTATGAAGAGGACTTCTGTAGGAAAATTATTTTGGTTACATTTTGTGTTGGTATACGTTTTCTATCGCGCCCATGGGTATAGAGACATTCTTCTTGAATAGTTTTAAACTGTGGCTGACCGAAATGTGTGACAAGATAGATTAGGGAAAGAAGGAAAACATGATTTGATGTACAAAGAAGCAATGGACTGGACATTCAGGGTTAAGAGAAACAACAATGGACTAAAGGAAGTAGAGGCAGCAGACGGTAAAATGGTGAGAGAACTCTAAGAAATAATGAGAAGATTGGAAGAATATATACACTCCTCGAAATTGAAATAAGAACACCGTGAATTCATTGTCCCAGGAAGGGGAAACTTTATTGACACATTCCTGGGGTCAGATACATCACATGATCACACTGACAGAACCACAGGCACATAGACACAGGCAACAGAGCATGCACAATGTCGGCACTAGTACAGTGTATATCCACCTTTCGCAGCAATGCAGGCTGCTATTCTCCCATGGAGACGATCGTAGAGATGCTGGATGTAGTCCTGTAGAACGGCTTGCCATGCCATTTCCACCTGGCGGCTCAGTTGGACCAGCGTTCGTGCTGGACGTGCAGACCGCGTGAGACGACGCTTCATCCAGTCCCAAACATGCTCAATGGGGGACAGATCCGGAGATCTTGCTGGCCAGGGTAGTTGACTTACACCTTCTAGAGCGCGTTGGGTGGCACGGGATACATGCGGACGTGCATTGTCCTGTTGGAACAGCAAGTTCCCTTGCCGGTCTAGGAATGGTAGAACGATGGGTTCGATGACGGTTTGGATGTACCGTGCACTATTCAGTGTCCCCTCGACGATCACCAGTGGTGTACGGCCAGTGTAGGAGATCGCTCCCCACACCATGATGCCGGGTGTTGGCCCTGTGTGCCTCGGTCGTATGCAGTCCTGATTGTGGCGTTCACCTGCACGGCGCCAAACACGCATACGACCATCATTGGCACCAAGGCAGAAGCGACTCTCATCGCTGAAGACGACACGTCTCCATTCGTCCCTCCATTCACGCCTGTCGCGACACCACTGGAGGCGGGCTGCACGATGTTGGGGCGTGAGCGGAAGACGGCCTAGCGGTGTGCGGGACCGTAGCCCAGCTTCATGGAGACGGTTGCGAATGGTCCTCGCCGATACCCCAGGAGCAACAGTGTCCCTAATTTGCTGGGAAGTGGCGGTGCGGTCCCCTACGGCACTGCGTAGGATCCTACGGTCTTGGCGTGCATCCGTGCGTCGCTGCGGTCCGGTCCCAGGTCGACGGGCACGTGCACCTTCCGCCGACCACTGGCGACAACATCGATGTACTGTGGGGACCTCACGCCCCACGTGTTGAGCAATTCGGTGGTACGTCCACCCGGCCTCCCGCATGCCCACTATACGCCCTCGCTCAAAGTCCGTCAACTGCACATACGGTTCACGTCCATGCTGTCGCGGCATGCTACCAGTGTTAAAGACTGCGATGAAGCTCCGTATGCCACGGCAAACTGGCTGACACTGACGGCGGCGGTGCACAAATGCTGCGCAGCTAGCGCCATTCGACGGCCAACACCGCGGTTCCTGGTGTGTCCGCTGTGCCGTGCGTGTGATCATTGCTTGTACAGCCCTCTCGCAGTGTCCGGAGCAAGTATGGTGGGTCTGACACACCGGTGTCAATGTGTTCTTTTTTCCATTTCCAGGAGTGTAGAATAGCTATACACTGCAGCCAATTGACCAAGTGAAGAAGACCTTGGGATAGAAGAAGAACTAGCGAGGTTGAAGAATCTATGAAGGAGATGAAAACTGGAAAGGAATGGGAATTGATGAGATTCCTGCGGAACTGTTAAAGTCGTTAGAGAAAGAAGGGAAAAGGGAGTTGATTGATTTGTGTAATCAAATACACATGACAGGAAAATGGCCAAAGGACTTTACAGAAAGTATCTTAATAACTATAGGAAAGAAAAAGAACAACAAAAAGTGTTAGTAACATAGAACAGTGAGCCTGATATCGCATGCAGCCAACGTCTTGCTGAGGACGCTCAACTGAATGATATGTGGAAAGCTGAATTGCGTAATAGAAGATAAACGATTTGGTTTCAGGCGAGAAGTGGTAACTAGAGATGCCATTGACCTACTGAGAGTGATAGGGGAGAGGTACGTTGAGAAGAAAAGGAAGGTGCATGTTGTGTTCATTGATCTTGAAAAGGCTTTTCACTGTGTCAGATGGGACATACTGATGGATATCCTAAGGAAACATGGAGTTGACTGGAGGGATAGACGAGTAATTAGAAATCTATATTTGGAGCAAGAGTAAGAATAGGTGTAATGAGTGAAGAAATTGAACTGGGAAGATATGTAAGACGAGGCTGTTGTTTATCACCAACACTGTTCAATATCTATCTGGAGGAAATTATTAATGAAAGTAGTCATGGAAGGAGAGGAGTTTTGATACGAAGTCGGAGAGTGAAGTGTATAAGAGTTACAGACATGGTTGTGATGGCAGAGAGTGCAAGAGAGATGGAACACATGTTAGATGATCTAAACACAAAATTAGAAGAATATGGAATGAAGATTAACAAGAAGAAAACGAAAAGCATAGTAGTTGGAGGAAAGGGGAGAAAATGCCGTATGAAAATAGGGAGAGAGGAAATAGAGGAAGTGAATAACTTCAGTTACTTGAGAGGTAATAATGGATGATATGTATTGCTCAACAGAAATTAGGAAAAGAATTGCAGTGGCAAAAGAAGGATTCAAGAGGAAACAGAAATCATTTTGAGGACCACTAAACAAAGATCTGAGGAAAGGACTTGCCAAATATTACATCTGGAGCGTTGCACTGTATGGTGCGGAGACCTGAACGTTGAGGAAGGAAGGTGAAAGAAGACTGGAGGCACTAGAGATGTGGATATGAGGAAGAATGGAGAAAGTGAAATGCGAAGAGCGAGTAACGAATAAAGAAGTTTTCTTGGAGAAGAAGGAAACACACTGAAAGTCATTAGAAAGATAAAACGGAACTGGATTGGACATTGTTTGAGGATGGACTGTTTATTGAAAGAAGGAATGGTGGAGGGGAAGAGGGGAAGAAGAAAAAGAAGGTATAAAATGCTGGACAATATCAAAGGAGACAAATATTCAGAAATGAAAAGATTGGCTTTGGAAAGATAAAAGTGGAATAGGCTTAACCCATAACAAAAGTTGCCGTAAGGTAAAATACCATATTACTACTTAGTCAAAACACATCCCAGTACAACATGTAACTACGTTAAATTTCCTACAAAAGTTCGCGTTAATTTTTTTCTGTAGAACAAATAGTTCGAGCAAAGAGAGCGAGAGAATATGAACAACCTGCGCTTCTTATTTGAAGGCATTGCTAGTTGCATATTAGTCAGAGGTAGCGGCCACTGAATCATACTGTATTTCTGATCACCAGGAATAAAATGAAACTGAAAATCACTTACGAACTTAATGTGATCAACACGAAGGAGTTCATGTGTAGCCTTGTATCAAGACTTCGGCTTAATGAGCGGATAGCCGAAATCGTAGACATAATAGCTTAACTACCAGCACCATGCTGATAAAAGCCGGTATCGTATTTCTCATTAAATGGAAGCTGCCTTCCCTTTTCCTTATGTCTCCTAGGTGAATTCAAGCGACTACACAGCATGAAGATAGTGCACGAGTTGGATCACAACCATTGCCTGCATCACGACATTTATGTAGAGACAGGAGGCAGCTCCGACCACGACGAAGGTATACGAGGAATTGCTTCATAAAGGGTGCTGCAATGTGCGAGACTAAATTCTTGTTGCAGCGAAGGCTGAACAACTCTGAACGTTTACAATACCGGGTGTTCGGGTTACATCCATAAAAAACATATATTTATATTTCTGAACCCATTAAGCTTCGTAAATTTATTTGTCGACCATTGTACGCAGGAGCTCAAACATTGTTATGCATGGTGGTGCAGTACAGTTGGGCACCGTTTGTAGGTCGAGAGATGTCGAAACGGTACTCCATTTCTCGATACATCGTCATATGCATGACGTGTGTTATTACTTCTACTTCGGCGAAGATCCGTTGTCTCAAATCTGACACATCTCGAACCCTTGTTCTGCAAACAATGTCCTTGAGAAAGCCCAAGCACTGAATTTCAGCAGAGACAGATCGGGAGATCGAGAGGGCTAGGCAATGGGATTCCTCCCCTCCAATCCGACCCAACGCTCGTGAACGCCTGATGGAGAAATGGTAACATTCCTATGATGTTGGGAGCGATGGCTAGCATCCTCCTGAATAATGATATCCAGAGGCTTCTTGGAAGGGCATAGTTCGCCAACATGTTGAGATTGGTATGCCTTCTGATCAACCCGCATGCACCACGCGACAAAGCGCTATTCAAGAACTAGCAACAATCACGTATTGGACAGTGTCTCTGTCAATTGCGTATCTACCCAACATCATTATACGTAGCGTTCTTTCGTTTTAAGAATTTGTTTGTGTTTACCTCTGGGCCGGAGAGCCTCTAGTTCTCCTCCTTTCCGCTCGAACACTCCAGTATGTTTGACCGGTTCCATCTGCTTCCTTTTGCACAGTTGTAAGTCAGGTGGCGAGTGGCGAGAGATCTCCTTCTCTCTCTCTCTCTCTCTTCTCGCAGTGGAAGGATTTTAGTACACGACGCAATTATCTGGCCTGAGCAAGACGTGACTGTACCAACTCAGTCTAGACTCTGCTGTCTTACCCGTGACGGGAGGGATGTACTCTTCTGCCTGCCCCTTATATGTTCATTCCAGAACTTACCCTTAATGGACACACCACATCGACATCGAAATATGCGCATTTCTGCTGAATGCATTTTACATGTCTCTTTCACAGCCATGATCTCATTTCCATAGGTCCTTCTAGTTTTGTTCGGGCAGAAATTTTTCCACAACTCAAGACTGTAGCAATTGTCCTTCATTGTTTTCCGATCTGAAACAACTACGTCAATAGCTCCAATGTCTGGTACTGCTGATGCTGAAATTGTGCAGGGTAAATTCTGATAACGAATTCTCTAATGCGTCTCTTCACACTGCAAGTTTTCTTAAGGATTTTGCTTCTCTTCCGCTATCACGATCACGTCATCAACATACAAAAGATTCGTTAGTATTGGCAAGGCTGGATAATTAACTCATAATAACGTTGAATAGGAGTGGGCCAAGAGTGCAGTCTTCATGTACCCAAATATTAAAGTTGAAACTCTTCCCTTGTCCAGCAGATCCATGTCAGCTATCCTGATATGTCTGAGCAAGGTTGTAAATACCTCCGACAGTGTTTACGTGTGCTGTATGTTACCACAGTATGCTTTATCAATGATGCAGGCATGCGATTTCAATAGTTCTTCATAATTAGAACATAGTTCATTTTAACTGACTTCACTGTCGTTTCCTGGTGAAACATTGGAAATCCCTCACGAAGAAACACAAGTTGCTGCTTATGTTTCCCAAATTTCCCTTTCCACAGACCATATGTAGGGTTCCAAGTTCTTTTCCTAGCAGTGGAAGTTTCTAGTTCCTTAACCTTTTTTTCTCTCCTTTTTTTTTAGCTTCCGCGATAAAATGGCCTTTGAATCCGAAATAAGGGTTGTGTGATCTGAAAGTTTAAAGCATATGGAAGAAGGTAATTTCTCTTTTATAATTTAATTAATGTACGAAATTATCTCATCGATCAGGTCCTGGAAACCACACGGTTGTCGACCGGACGCCGTGTCATTCCTATGACATGTGATGTGAAGCTGATGCGGTATGGAGAGGCATGGACCCAGCTCAGTTCTCCTTCGACCGTTGTCGACTTTTTAGACCCTGAAACCGTTTCTTCTGAAACAAGTAGTCCTTCAATTGGTATCACTAGGTTGAGTGCAACCCTCTCCAGGCATGCCACCAGAGAAAAATACCTGGAAATACCGGGTATTGAACACGGGTCCTTCCTGGGAGAGTCAGAAGAAGGAATACGCAATTTACATGTCTTACGTAAACCTCGCATAAAAATTAGAACGTTGTGAACTCCCACTTCTGGTGGAAAGTGGTGTTGTGACTGTGTGCCTCTTAGTGACATATTTACTCACGCTACATTCTAGAAAATGCTTTAAATAGTGAACTGAATGAACTGAATGGAAGAGAGAAACCTTGTCATTCGCAGGTCGCTGCTATCAAGGCGGAAATATAACGTCGTTGACCGTACAACCGTCAGTCCTTCTTCAATACAGGAACCGAAAATAAAAATTCTCATGAGGTATTAAACAATAAACTCTATGACCTAACAACAAATTACATGTAACATACTATAATATCGCTCATTCAACAAATCATTCTGAAGTAACTTCGTACAAAGAAGTATCGCTCTTCTTCATGTAATTTGTAGATTTGTCCTGAAACGCAGCGTTACCCTTTTAGCAATAATTAGATGCACGCTACTACTGTACTACTGAGAACATGTAGTTCTAAGAGCACGAGCCAGTGCAGCTGTTCAGGGCAGTGACAGATAATTAAATATCATCATTTCAGTATAAAGCAGAAAGCAGTAACTTTGTGAAAGAAACGAACTTCCTGAATAGTGAAAGAAAACAAATAGTTCATATTGACAATATACACATGGAGAGAGGCTACAAGTCCAGTTAAAGGTTTCTGACGTCGTTGAGGTTGTTCATTTAATTTCTCTGTTGAGAAAAGTATTATGGAAAACACAGAAGGGTATAACTATACAGTGATGTTTCCTGAAGTCAGTCAACTATATTGTCTTTAAAAAGTAGTTAATCAACGTATTGTAATATACTGCACGAATTTTTATATGGCTTTCGATTTTGCGATTTACAGTGAAAAGTAACTTCTCGCTCTTCCACTTTATTCTAAAAAAATCACCTGTGTGCTCAGGACTTTCACGTCGACCTTACGTGTTGAAGAAAATTCAAAGCATTGAATATGTAGGTGATATTTTCTTTCTTTTTTTAAACTCTACTTTAACTAATATTCTTTCATTTCTTAAACTAAGATCAACAAGCGAGGTTCTGTAATTTTTTTGCAGATGTTCGATAATGTAACACGGAAACAACTGGGAAATAAAAGGAAAAAAATCAAAATTTTTGACGTGAAGTTATCGGTGCATAAAAGTGGTACTGAGTGTTATAAATAACAATAGCATTATAGGTCTTTTCACATTTGCGGCAAAACCACATACTGAAGAAAAATAATCCAATCTAAAGCGAATTAGTGAAATTTCTCTGAAATCTGACGCCGTAATTCTCTCTCCATTTGTAGTAACTGCGTGTGGGATGATGTAACAACTATTTAGGGAATAACCCAGTAATCAAAATGTTTTATGGCTCTCAGTGGCCATATCACAGTCGCTCATCAACAAAGAAATGGAGGCAGCCGAGTAATAACCGTAATGGAAAACTATTACAGTTTCCACCAGAATACACGTGGTGCACTTGTGCCATTGAGTTACACTACTTGAATTGTATTCCACATTGAGAATCATTTTAGCATTTATTCAAAAGTATTTACTTTTTGCCTATGTGAATACATGCGCATTAGGGAAACAGGAGGTGACCATTAGTAATATTTTTTTCTTTGACTCACTTAATATATATTTAAGTTTACGAATGAAATTTAATGTTCGGGAAAACTGTTGCATAATGTGTTATTTCCTGTGTTAATACAAAAATCCTGTAGTCTAACAGTTCGGTATCGTAATAAAGCTTCGTGCGTATTTATCGAGCACAGTGACGTACGTTACTAGCAGGTGGGGTCACTGATGAATCACTGATGAATATATATATTGTGGGCAGGAGAAATGGATGGTAAAGGAACCCGTGAAATACTATGCTGGACGTCAAGCAACTAAATTTGTTTTTATTCTATTCAGATACATCGTGACTGCTCGTGTGTCCATTTAGAATGGTGGATGTGAAGAGAGAATATTTTAACTGCGCTGGTCGCACACCGCTACCGCACTTGAAAACGTCCAGCGTGTGCATGCAGAGAAAGTTTGCTGAAAAACTAATTCATCGAGGTGAAAAGGACGACTAAAGATTTTAAAATTACAGTCATGCATTTTTCGAATAAACATGATTTGGAGTGAAGCAAAGAAGCTTTGGGCTTATATTTCCTGTCAGTATCGAGGACCATAGAGTTGAAACATCTCCTGAGATTGAACAAGAAGCCAAGTGACCTTTCACCTCAGTAGACCTAGGAAAGACACGAAGAATATACTTGTGGGTTGTTGAATAGTTATCTCAGTCTTCCTTTTACAGAATTTGGGTTTATAGAATTAACCATTGTTGCTCTTCGTATGGTAACATGGTTGGAGACCCTACCCAGGTTAGTAGGTGATAAGATCCAGAGAGACATTTGCCAAGTGGAGAGGGAGCTGGAGGTATGTCGTCAACAGCTCAAAGTCGAAGTAGAAGGCATTAAAAACTAAGTACCAGTGTAAATCACCGTAGAATGGAAATATATTGGACTGGGGCTGAGTTGGGATGAGCTTCTCTGCGTTTGCCTGAAATGATATACTGGATCCAGTCACATTAATTGAGCACTGCCTACGTTCGGCTTCGCATGAAATAAACAACAGCAAGTACTTACAACTGTGGGTCTACAAAGCGTGTCGGAGGGACGCAACAAACAGTGCAGTGGTTGTCGGAATGTCGAAATGGAGCTATTTACCTGACGTCCTAAAGGGCTTGATCATTGGATTTCGGGACTAGGGTGGAAACATTTCCTAAGCTGCTAAGTTCGCAAACTGTTCGCTGATCACCGTGGATATAATATGCGATGCATGGAAAAATGGTGCTATCCAAAACCGGCACCGAGGCAACTGTGGTTAACGTCCGGCCATAGATGAGAGGAGTGAATGATGGCACAGAGATGTGT
Source organism: Schistocerca americana (assembly GCF_021461395.2). NCBI lineage: Eukaryota > Metazoa > Arthropoda > Insecta > Orthoptera > Acrididae > Schistocerca > Schistocerca americana. The sequence goes on from NC_060125.1 coordinate 317,010,861, forward strand.
ACGGGCAAATAGACTTGCAGCTATTGAGCAACTGACCGCAAATATGAACCATGGGGCTACCTACAGTCTCTCTCAACGACCGTTCGGCACAAATTGCTGCGTATGGGCTTCCGCAGCAACCGTCTGGTTCATGCACCAATGCTGACTGTGGTTGAACGGCCACGAAAGATGGAATTTGCACGCCAGTACCGCAGATAGATGTCCACTGACTGTCGACATGCGACATTTTCAAATAAATCACGCTCTATGCTCCGGCGAACAGATGGCCATTGGCGTATATGGCGTGAAACGTCTGGAAGGGAACACTCAGCATGCGTTATGTTTGGGGAATGTTTTCACTGCATTCTTTTTTGTCATTTCGTCGTTCTGAAAGGCACAGTGGATCGACACAATTATTTACTATCTTTGTGGACAGTATACACCCCGATAACACTTTGTTTTTCTTCGCCACCAGCGGAACAACGTGTCATGCAGTTCGAGGTGTAGGTGCATGCTTCGAAGAGCACCAGGATGAGTTTATCGTAGTGTTACAGCCACCAAACTCAGTGGATTTAAAGCCAATTGGGAATCTGTTCGCGCCAAGGATCCTCAATCGAAAAATTAGAGAAATCGGCAACGCACCAGAGGGAGCATGGCTTCTCATATCAGTTCCTTCCAGAGCTCCCTTCCTGGTAGTTCCGCAGCAATCTGTGCTGCAAAAGGGGGTTATTCGGGCTTCTGACAATCATAATAATTTGGCAGGATAATACAGTTGAACTACAGGCAACGCAGGTGTGAAAGAACAATCAGATAAAATGCGATTTTATAAAAGGCATGTGGGGGGATTAAAAATACATAATGACATTCGAAAATGATCGTGGCATCTTCTAACACACGTAGAACTGAAGCACTTACCGTGAAAGAAACAGAGGGAAAAATATGTGTAGTCGTCAAACTTTAAGAATGAAAAATGTAGTGAAAATAATTTCTGATGAAATTTGTCCTCTTACAGTTACTTGCGTAAACTTTATCAATTCAGCAAGTATATGAATCTAAGTATTAACGGCCCTGATGAAAAATACTGGTCAGTCTCATTTAAGAAATACAGAGCGAGGAAGGAATATTGCATTGTTATGCGTGTAGAGACGATTAACTTAGCTGGATCGCAATGTTTAATGTCTCTTTATGGGCTGATACCCTAGTTACTGCCGGCCGCGATTGCCGAGCGGTTCTAGGCGTTCAGTCCGGAACCGCGCGACTGCTACGGTTGCAGGTTCGAATCCTGCCTCGGGCATGGATGTGTGTGATATCCTTAGGTTAGTTAGGTTTAAGTAGTTCTAAGTTCTAGAGGACTGATGACCACAGATGTTAAATTCCGTTGTGCTCAGAGCCATTTTAACCATTTTGAATCCTAATTACAAATTACAGATATGCTCGGGGTATTAGATTCATAGCACGTACTACTTTTTGTTGCTAACGAACACAGACACATTGCTATGAACTAAGGGGTTATGAGCGATTACAAAGAAAAGTAAGTGAAAGTTAAAATAACAACACTTAACGAGATTAATTATTTGGCTCGACTGACGCTTAGTGTCGTCACAATGACGGCCGGACAAGACTTTTACTTTAATGCGCAAGTCCTGCTATGCCATTGCCCAGTAGAATTACTGGTAAATGTATAACGCTAATACGAATGATGATAAACACAGTTCATGAGACAAACGTACTTCAGGCTGTACCCCGTTCCCAGTGTAGAAAGGGATAGTAGTGCAGTCTGTATAAGAGTAAGACCCTCAGATAATAAGGAAACTGTATAGTTTTGCTATGTTTCGCCGCTTTCACATCTGGTGTAAACGTAAGTTATTTTATTGTTTTTAAAAGAGAAGATGGGACACGAGGTGACACGAACAAATGTATTATGAATCCACACCCGCTGCTCATTCAACGACGAAAGAGGCGTCAGTGCAGGAGGAATGACGCATTCACAGTGCGCCGGAGACGAGTGAGTAGCAGGAGGACGACGTGTCTGAAGTTATTCGAGTGCACAACACGAGGCAACCAGACGTGTAATCACAATGTGGTGCCCAGTGGAAGTGACCTGGGCTCTAGAGTGAATATGTGGTGGACTTGGACGACAATGCAAAACCACAGACAGATGGGCTCACATTGGATCAGATAATCACTTCAGATGGGAGAGTTTGGATCGCCTGGCCTGCAGCCCCCACCTTGCCCTATTGGATTTCCCCCATTCCCAGCATTGAAAGCCGCACTCTCGGAGCGTCACTTGCAAACCAGTGTTGAGGGTGAGAAGGCTGTGCGAAAATTCCTTGCATTGCAGGTCACCGTGTTTTGTCAGAGTGGTATCTTCAATCAGATTGTTAAGACAAATGTTGCAATGTCTGTGGCGACAAAGTCGAAAATATTGCAAAGTGTACAGTTCTTGATGTCACGGTGTATTTCTTTTTAACAATAAGGTTTACCTGTGAAAAAAGTGACAGATCCTACTTTCGGAAAGTCGGTCGTAAGTATTCCCCTGATATTGTCGTATAAATAGCGTAAGGGCCATGATATAAAATGAGATTACCCCTCCTTGGGGGGGTATAGAGATAATCAGATCCCTCGAATTACGATAAGGAAATAAGACAGCAAATCGAAAACTTAAGCAGAATGTTGGGCACCTTACAGTGTGTAGTGGGTTGTTGAGTATATATGTTGAGGTTAACTCGAAGAACCAGCTCTTACTGCCGATAACAGTAAGGTACTCTAACTGAAACTAACATTAATTAAAACAAAGAAACAAGTAAGCAAGTAAGAAACAAACAAGCAGTCTTAAAATAACAAAGTAAAAAAGAGACTCTTCAAATCCACCTAAAACATCTGGAGACTTACGTATTCCAATACGAGTAAGTCTCGCACCTACATATCTCATCTGATTCGTAAACATATTATTTTGAAGTTCGGGCCCCCGCAACCAAAATTCCACATGGCGAATAAAATCTTGCGCAATAACTGTTAAGATACGTTTATTGAAAAAAATGTTCAAATGTGTATGAAATCTTATGGGACTTAACTGCTAAGGTCATCAGTCCCTAAGCTTACACTCTTCTTAACCTAAATTATCCTAAGGACAAACACACATCCATGCCCGAGGGAGGACTCGAACCTCCGCCGGACCCAGCCGCACAGTCCATGACTGCAGGGCATTAGACCGTTCGGCTAATACGCTTATTGAAGTCACTACCGGTTTCGCGTCAATAAAGACACATATTCAAGTGATTGTTTTTTTTAAAGAGTCAGAGCGGCAAAGTCGTTGCTTAGCACCAAGCCCCGTCGTTCATTGTCAAAGGCAGTTGTCGTTAATTAAACTGAATGGGATAATGCCGTAGGCAGCATAGAAGAGTGTACGGTGCCATCGTAAACTGTATTGATTAGTGTCAGTACCGGTACAGTTTACGCTGGCGCCTTATTCATTTCTAGTGATTGGTTATTAAAAGAGTCATTGAGTTCTCTTTAAAACTCTTGCTACGTGGTGCTCTCATGTTAATGCATTGCTATGCACTATAGCGAGACATTTACGAGGCGTGTTCAAACGTAATACAACACTTATTTTATGAAAGCAGATTGGTTTTATTGAGAACTGAAACACATCATATATTTCAAAATCTGTTGGCTACAAAACCCTGCTTTTCAACATAATCTCCGTCCAGAGTGTCGGCTTACACCACCTTACCTGGTGGGCCTGTATGCCCGCATGGTGCCACCTTACTGGTCGATGTCGGAGCCTACCTCTCGCTGCATCAATTACCGCCCCATTATCCACGTACTGCACCCGGCGGAGTGTATCCTTGATTGGGCCAAACAGACGGAAGTTGGAACGTACCAGATTCTGGCTGTAGGGTAGATGGTGAAGAACAGTCCAATGAAAATTTTTAGCTGCCCTCGGGAGTGCAGACTAGTGACTCCTTGCGTAGTCATGAAGTTCGTTATCATTTTTGTCGGGATGACCAAGCTGATGACCAACATTGCAGGAGTCACAGCTGTGTGCCGCCGTCCGGCACACGAGAGATCGGGCAGGTTTGCGTCACCTTGTAACGACGATGACTGATGCCTTGCCCAACGACTCACCGTGCTTTTATTTACTGCTAAGTCTCCGTAGACATTCTGCAAAGGCCTATTAATATCTGTGATACCCAGGTATTCCGCCAAAAGATAATTAATGAGAGCTCTCTGCTTGGAACGCACCTCCATTTTGAAGGATACGTATAGCGCCTACACCTATAGGAACTTCATGAAACTATAGGGACTGAAGGGGAATTATTCCACGCGCGGCACAACAAGTTCCGCATTTCCTCAGCCGATTTTGACCGAGAGAAAAGTGTGTTGTATTACTTTTTGAACT